>NC_052167.1:10093390-10372372 GCF_902713615.1 Scyliorhinus canicula | reverse complement strand
CCATCCCCAATCTCGCCCACCCCCCATCCCCAATCTCGCCCACCCCCCATCCCCAATCTCGCCCACACCCCATCCCCAATCTCGCCCACCCCCCATCCCCAATCTCGCCCACCCCCCATCCCCAATCTCGCCCACCCCCCATCCCCAATCTCGCCCACCCCCCATCCCCAATCTCGCCCACCTTGAATCTTCCCCATCCTGATTCCCCCCTTGCTCGACCTCCCCCATCCTGATTCCCCCCTTGCTCGACCTCCCCCATCCTGATTCCCCCCTTGCTCGACCTCCCCCATCCTGATTCCCCCCTTACTCGACCTCCCCCATCCCCAATCTCCCCCCATCCCCGATCTCCCCCATCCCCGATCTCCCCCCATCCCCGATCTCCCCCCATCCCCGATCTCCCCCCATCCCCGATCTCCCCCATTCCCGATCTCCCCCCATTCCCAATCCTGCCGCGCATTTATCGATGGCGGCACAACCTTCAGCGAGGCAGTGAGAACCAAATTAGCCAAGCTCTGTCCCTTTCGGTCCCTGCGGCGGCTTCCGCCCCGCTCTTTGATTGCCAAGATGCTATGCTTCTTCCCCTTCCGGTCCCGGAGAGGCGGCTTCCGCCCCTCACACTGATTGAAAGCTGCCTCCCGGACCGGGCGCGTGCGCAGCTGCCAGCTCCCCCTCGGTGCCATGTTGCCCGCTGTCCGATGTCTCCCGCATTGGTGCAAAGGCGCCAGTGCCTTGTGCAGGCAGCAGCTGGCGGCTGCCACGGGGCCGCGATGGTGTAGCTCGAAGGCCGGCCGCAATCCCCGGGTTTTCCTGGACGTTTCTGCGGGCGGCGAACCCCTGGGCCGGATCCTGATGGAGGTGAGTATGGCTCCTGGACTTTGCGCTCTCGGGGCAGCTACAAGGCTCATTCCTGTTTTGCACAAACGCGCTCCCCAAAGGGAGGGGTCAACTTTTATACAACTAATCCTTTAATTTGTTGAGGAAATCAGGTGGAAGCAAATCATGGCTCTGAATTTGTGGTCAGCGGTGGGGCAAAGTGAATTTCTGCTCTATTGCCCTGTAATGGTATTGCAATTGCTGGCAACAGTCATGCTTCACTGAACATTCACAGCATGGAGAGCACTGGGGCTCTCTCTCAACACCCCCCCCCCCCCCCCCCAACGTGTTAAAAATAAATCACTGTTACAATAATTTGTACGTTGAGCAAAGTCTATTTCAAATACCTCAGTGGGAAAGCAGAAGTTACATTTCTCACTCATTTCATGATTGTGGGCTCTGGTGGTGACAGTCTGCAAGTTGAGGATTGTCCCACTGAGCCTGCCCAGATGCCTTGGTTGTCAAATTTCAGAGAGGCAACGACCACAATTCTGATAACTTCCATTGCAATTTCTGGGCTGTTGTCATGAATGTCAGAAATAGTTATATGTTATATTTTGTTGCAGTAATATTTTTTTAAAGACCTGGTTTAAGATGCATACAGGCAGCATGCATGCTAAAACTGGGATTTTAAGGGTTCATAAAAGTGAGATAATTGATTTTAAATATTTACCTGTTTAAAGATTGATGTCTAATTGTTTTGATTTTGGGTGATGTTGTATTCTGGGACCAATCAACTAAATAGAAGACCATCAATTAGCTGAGTGATAAATTAAAAGGGACTGCACCTAAAAGGAGCACAGCCCAAAAAGAGCAAAGTGGAACGGAAACTTAACATCAAATCAAAATGTGAAAACTGGGGCGATTAAAACAACCCAACCCCTGTGGTGCGCACTGAGCATTGAAGTGGGGTGTAGATAATTTGTGGGATGGTACTTAGACCTCGATTAAATAGGTCAATGTAATAGAGGATTTTATTCTGACAAAACCGGGCTTCAATTGGCTCCTGAAAGGTTCTCTCCAAAGACAAGGAAACCTGATTGTTAACTTTATTTATGAGTGGCCTTTGAACTATATTGGCTTGCTTAGAGCAGCACGGTGGCACACTGCTGCATCACAACGTCAGGGACCAGGGTTCAATTCTAGCCTTGGGAGACTGTCTGCGGGTTTCCTCCCACAGTCCAAAGATTTGCAGGTTGGGTGGATTGGCCATGCTAAATTGCCCACAGATGTGCAGGTTAATTGGGGTGCGGGGATAGGGCGGGTTAAGTAGGTCTGGTAGGTTAAGTAGGTCTGGTAGGTTAAGTAGGTTAAGTCTGGTGCAGACTCAATGAGCCAAATGGCCTCCTACACTGCTGAAATTCTATGGAATATGTATAGTTGCAGGTGTAGGGAGTAAGTTAAAGTTTTTCCTTTTTATTTAAGAACTGTAAAGCTATTACTCTGTTGCTAATGTGATTAATTCTTTGTTTAAATTATAGCTTGTTTTAACATAAAAGATACCTATTGGTCAGTGTTATTGCTCTGGTGGCCAAGTATCCTTTCTTCGCAGTTTTACAAATTGCAAATTGTTAGGTTCTTGTCCAGCATCCTAACACTATGCCAAATCCAATGAAACCTATCTGGATCCACTTGACGGTGAATAAATTAATTTGGGGAAAACCACAGCAAGAATGGTGATCAATTGGTCGGATGGAAAATTTAGAGCAGAGGAAGAGTTCATTGTGTTTAAAATAAACAATCCAGTCTAATCCAACTTTCTAGCTCTTGCTCCATAACCCTGTTGATTGCAAGTGCACATCGGTCATCACTAAATACTACAGCTGCTGAAAACCTGAAATAGTAGATCTTAAGAGAAACATTTACCCTTTCAGGTGAGGGCGCTGATCTTTTCTTGCCACCATTCATCTAGTTTGTCTTCTCCCATCCTGTTGCATGATGCAGTTAAGTTATTGTCTAATAGGTGATCAATCTATTGTTCGTTAGTCAACAATATGCTGGAGAGCAGACTCCAGTGATGGAAAGCTTTAGGGCAACAAGGTTTGTGCAATTCAATTTGAGTTTACACTGCTTTTTGCCTTGTTTGAAGGCCAACAATTCTTTGAGATGAAGCTTGGGAAATGTTTGTACCCATTGCCCCACCCTACCCCCAAGTGTTTTGAAATGCCCCAAGTTAGTTATGCATTTTGATTCAAGATCGGGTTTTTTTTTTTGCTTAATTCTTCAATACTTGTCACAAAAGGCTGCTGCATGCAGACTCGTACTGTACGTATTTTGCACTTTGTAAGTTCGGTTTAGTAGTGTGCTTGTTACTGATCATGGGGACCAATAGAGAATAGGGCAAGTGTTTTTCCCGTGCAGAGTGATTTGAAAGCAGTGAATGTACTATGTTTACTGTGCACAGTAATTGCCAAAGGAATAATGATCTTTTCCTGCATGGCGACAAAAGGTCTGGAGACAGTGAAATGATAGAAGTGAGGGACTGTAGCACTCTTTTGACGAGTTAATTTGGATTGACTGGCCTTCCTCATTCATACAGTGACTAAAGCATGTGATTGAACTGGTGACAGTCTTCATACAGAATTGGGTAGTTGGAATGTAGCAGGGATTTCTTTAGGTGCCACATAAATGAGACACCGGTGATTGAATGGCACATTTTCAATGATGCATTAGACGAAGAGGTATGGTGGGTATCGTTAGTTTACAGGTGAATTTGACTCCAAGTTTACAAATGCGCCAGCGGGTAAAGACTCAAAGATAAGTGTGGGGGAGTGGGATTACAGAACTACTTATTCCTACTGAGCTGTGTGATGGGTTTCCATTGACCAGCTAGCACTCTTTCTAAAATGTGTTTCCCAGACTCACTATTTGCAAGAGACCCCAGGACTACGTTCAGATTTGCCAGGATTTCCACACTAAGAAAATGTAAAAATCTTGAGCAGGTACTAATCAGGTGTGATAACGTAATTATATCCTCTTTCTAGCGATTACAATTAGTCTGTATGAAACTTGTTCTTGTGTACTTGGAGGATTTTCAAAAATTTCTCCATGCAATGTGGGAAAAGTGACTGCAGCTGTTTTTTAAATATTATTATGCATGAATACTAATGTTGTGCATGGCTTTTGTCTTTCAGCTCAGGGCTGATGTGGTCCCAAAAACTGCAGGTAAATCCCAGAAATTAACTATGCTGATGTGAGGAAATTCTCCATTGTTTAGAGGTGAGGAAATTCTCCGTTGTTTAAAGGTGAGCTCTTAATCTGAATGACTTTATTTCAGAAAATTTCCGTGCCTTGTGCACTGGTGAGAAAGGATTTGGTTACAAGGGCTCGATATTCCACAGAATCATTCCTGAATTCATGTGCCAGGTAAATGAGCAATGTTATTTTGTATCTAGTTGGGAATATCTCTTCACCTGTTTGAGTAAATGACTACATTACCTGTTCAACTTTCAATTGTTCAGGGTGGTGACTTCACCAGGCACGACGGCACTGGTGGGAAGTCCATCTACGGTGAAAAGTTTCAGGATGAGAATTTCAAGCTGGAGCACACAGGGGCAGGTAGGTGTTTTCATGGTTGGGGTGGGAAAGAAGTAGCTTGAAGTTGAGTTTATTGGGGAATGTGGTCAGATGCATGAAGTGGTCGATTTTAAAAACAGGGAAAATTGCTTCAAATGGCTGTGATGTTCAGTGTGGGAGGGCTGCTCTGCATGACCAATTGCGTGATTTGGCTTGTTGAAGAGTATCTGAGGAGGTGCAGTTTGGAGCTGTCACATAAGATTATATGTTCATAAGATCGAGTCTGGCCCGCCATTCGATCATGAGTCATCTCATCATGTCCTTAACTCCACCGTCCTGCCCGTTGTTCATAACCCTTCAACCCATTACCAATTAAAAATCTGTCTTAAGTCCTCAAATTTACTCTCTCCCAGCACAAACCACAGATTCACAACCCTTTGGGAGAAGTAGTTTCTCCTCAACTCCATATTAAATTTACTGCCACTTAAGATTATGACCACTCGTTCTAAAATGTCCCACTGAGGAAGCATCCGCTCATTGTCTATCCATACCGTTAATCATCTTATATACCTCAATTTGATCTCTCCTTATTCTTCCAGTATACTGCACCTTATCCATAGAATACCGACAGTATAGGAGGCAGCAATTCAGCCCATTGATTCTGCACTGACTCTCCCCCAAGTGCCTTTATGAACAGTTTTATGAATTAAATTATTTTCAGTTTTGAGCTGTATTTGCTACAATTTAATGAATGATGGAAACTACTCATGTCCACGAGGCCACAGATCTATTATAGGATTTTTGCACTGGAATTTTGTATTTAGGAAGCCACTTCAGTGCCAACCCTGCATAGGAAATCTGGGTCCCACCAACAATGACACTGAGCTGTGAATCTCCTTAGCCAGATTGAGGTATGCACCAGGTCTGCACTGGGCAAAGCAAGTGAGTTCAAGACCAAAGTGGCTATTATGTATCTTTCTATCAAAACTGAGCCTATAATCTGTCAGTCAAGCAGAGGAATATAGGAGGAGGCATGTGAACACGTTTAATGTTTGTGTATTGAGTTCAAAAGCTACATTTCTATCCATTTTTAAATCTGCTTGCAAACCTGACCTTGCTGACCTTCAGTCATCTTTCCTTATTAATTCCTCTTAACAGGGTTGGACACAATGCAGGAGTTCTTTTCTCTCCCAAGTCCTTGATGTGCATTTTAACATTTTGCTATGTTTTGGGACTGGGGCCAATTTAGCTCACTTAGCTGAACAGCTGGTTTGTGATACAGAACAAGGCCAGCAGCGCGGGTTCATTTCCCATGCCAGCTGAGGTTATTCGTGAGGCCCTGCCTTTTCAACCTTGCCCCTCACCTGAGGTGTTGTGATTAAAGCACTGCCAGTCAGCTCTCTCCCTCAAAGGGGAAAGCAGCCTATGGTCATCTGGGACTATGATAACTTTGGGACAATACATAATGCAAGTTATGCAGGCGAGGAAGCTGAATACGTTTTGGAAATAATTTTTGTCATCTTGCTCTTGCAGGTATCTTGTCCATGGCCAATTCTGGACCAAATACAAATGGCTCCCAGTTCTTTATCTGCACTGCACAAACTCCATGGTAATTGTATGGTGACTTACTACTTAATTATTTATGAAAAATGTTATGGATACTAATATTTTGTTCAATCTTGCAGGTTAAATGGAAAGCATGTTGTATTTGGTAAGGTCGTAGAAGGCTACGACGTGGTGAAGAAGATGGATAAATTGGGCAGCGGTGAAGGCAAACCTAGTAGTACTGTTAGCATCATTAATTGTGGGCAGATGTGAATATAATTCTGATTAAATATAACTTCATTGATTCCAATTCCAAATTTGCTTTGTATTATTGCTTTACCACCTATCCTCACAATTCCATTCAACTGAAGTGCTGAAACTGGTAGATAGCATTCTCTCTCCAGGTTCTTGAAATTAATTTTCAGTCTGGGTGTCACCAGCAATGCCTCACCTTTTCCTTTTGCAGTTGTTGTGGTCACGGTGCTTGCATGTTACTTGAACAGGGCATTCGGAATTTTCACCCTGCAGCAATGAAGGGACTGCAACATATTATAAGTCAGGATGGTATGGAACCCAAGTTTACCAATGGCGCCCAAAGCTAAGCAGCATAGGAAAGTGTGCAGTATGGGGGTCGTTTTAGCTCAATGTCTATTTAGCTGGTTTAGCCAACAGCGCACGTTCAAAATCCGTACCAACTGAAGTTATTCATGAAAGCCGCACCTTTTCAACCTTGCGCCTCACCGAGGTGTGGAGATCCTCTGGTTAAACCACCACCAGTCAGCTCTCCCAGCCTGTGGTCAAATGGGACGGTGGCAACTTGACTTTACTGGGGAATATATTCCCATTAAAAATGCATCGTTCCTTGTGGTTTTAGTATTGGCAACACAATAAGATTTACCTTTCAGGTGGCCAGTAGTAGACCGGGGGAGGTGATGGTCTCAACGAAAGGTCACATATGACTTTTAGGTTTATAAAATTAGAGTACCCATTTCTTTTTTTCCAATTAAGGGGCAATTTTGTGTGGTCCATTCGCCTACCCTTTTTAGGTTGTGGGGGTGAAACCCACACAGACAAGGAGAATGTGCAAACTCAACATGGACAGTGACCTGGGGCCAGGATCGAATTCAAGGCCTTGGTGCCGTGGGGCAGCAGTGCTAACCATCGCGGCACTGTGCTGTCCTTACATGTATGACTTTTCGTGATCTTGGCTTTATTGATTAATCCTACATGGACAGTACCTCGCCATTAGGGGCTGGCTTAGCACACTGGGCTAAATCGCTGGCTTTTAAAGTAGACCCAGGCAGGCCAGCAGCACGGTTCAATTCCCATGCCAGCCTCCCCTCGCGACTAGGGGCTTTTCACAGTAACGTCATTGAAGCCTACTCGTGACAAGCGATTTTCATTTCATTTTCATTGCGTGCACAATGCATTCTGTTCAGTAGCAAGACTGACAACGCCCGATCTGCATTTTCTTTCCTGAATGGTAGATTACTTTGGGAGAGGAAAACTGATGCCAGAGCTCCAGCACCTTGGACCCATTAACTGACCTTCATAGGTAAAATTTTGACAGTGAAATTATTCAATTGGAGCCTGGTAGCTGTTCCTGGTGTGTATGCATGCACTTTCCACTTTCTAGTTGCTGGATTGCAAGCAAGAACCTAAAACCTGTAGGAATTGTTCATTTCCCTTCTGTTTGACCAGCAATACCAATATATGTTGTGATGCAACCCCATAGCATGGCTAGAATAATGTAATTTCTTCTGTATTGCATCCTGGAGATGTATTTTACATGTGGAGAAAATCAACAACTGTGAATGATAATGAGAACTTAGCTAATAAATGTACTGTGCTGTGTGCATCCACGAGTGTGAAACAAAGATCATACCTCACTTTGTGGGATTAGCACTGATGAAAAGATTACCACCAGGTGGCAGAAAAGTACAGACCATCAGTTGCACTAGCAACTGAGATCTTGGAATCATTCTGGAATTCCTATTTGGAAGTAAAGTAAAATAGCTTAATTGGACCCACTCCCCAAACCGCTGAACACAACATTTTCAATAAGTTAGGCCTCCCAAGATTGTCTTGTCTCCCAAACGCATATAACGTAGAATCCTATTAAGGGGCTTCATAGGATAGGGTAGATGTTGGGAGTATGTTAACCCCACCCCCCCACTTGCTGGATAATCTAGAACACTGGGTCGCAATCTCAATAAGGGAACAACCATTTAGGACTGAGATGAGAAATCAGACAATCTTTGGAATTTGTGTTCCAGAGAACTGTAAAATACTCAGCGGGAAGAGTGGCACATCCATCAGTTTGACAATGCAGTTCGTTAACCTAGGGAATTGGATATAATATTCGCATGGCCTCTTCTCTGAATGGATGTTGGGGCAGGTGGGTTTCCATGTCCCTGGCCTGTTGTGCCCAGCTGGAAGTTGAGTCTGCAGAACTCTGGCACACAGGATAAGAATGCTTATGTTTACTGCTGAAGAACTTTGCAGATTTGTTATTAAATTCAGATCAGCTGCTAATTTATTGTGTAGTATGCTTTATTATTTTTTAAAATACTAATTGGATTACACTTGGTTTTAACTCTGGAATGTGGACCGGAGCCCGACCACAAGTCCGTGATATGCACATGGGACTGCATGTTGACAACGTAAGTTACCCTATTGCCTGCCTGAATATCAGAGTTAAGGTGACCTGATTACGAGGATCATGAGACCTAATTAATCTTGTGTGCATGTAATAGATCCCATTGCACTATTTTGAAGAGCAGACGGGTTATCCCAGGTTTCCTAGCTTGTGTTTATCTCTCAAACAGCACAAAATAGATGATCTGCATTTTCTCCATTTGCACTCCCAAAAACAGAATCTAACCATCTGCCCATGACATTCACTGGCATGAATCTCCCACTATCAACATCCTTGGGGCAGCACAGTGGTTAGCACTGTGGCATCACGGCACCAGGGTCCATGTTCAGTTACCTGCTTGGGTCACTGCCTGTGCGGAGTCTGAATGTTCTCCCTGTAGCTGCGTGGGCTTGCTCCGGTTTCCTCCCACAAGTCCCGAAAGACATGCTATTAGGGAATTTGGACAATCTGAATTCTCCCTCTGTGTACCCGAACTGGTACCGGAATGGGGCAACAGGGGGCTTTTCACAGTAATTTCATTGCAGTGTTATTGTAAGCCTACTTGTAAAAACAAACTGGACCAGCTATATTAATACTGTGGTTGCAAAGACAAGTCAGAAGCTAGGAATTCTGTGGTAAGTCACCTGAATCCACAAAGCCTGTCCACCAACTACAAGTGAAATGGAATACTCTCCATTTGCTTGGATGAGTGCAGCTCCAACAACACACAAGAATCTCAGCACCATCCAGAACAAAGTAGTCTGCTTCATTGGCACCTTGTTCATCGTAAACATTCATTCCCTCCACCACTGACACAGTGGCCAGATACATTGCAGCAATTCGCCATGGCTCTTTTGACAGCACCTTCCAAACCTGCAACATCTACCACCTAGAAGGAGAAGGGAAGCAGATGGACAGGAACATCACTACCTGCAAGATCCCTTTCATGTTTCTGCCGGGCGCTCCGGTTTCCTCCCACAAGTCCCAAAAGATGTGCTCGTTGGTGAATTGGACATTCTCGATTCTCCCCCCAGCGTGCCCGAACAGGCACCAGAGTGTGTCGACTAGAGGTTTTTCACAGTAACTTCATTGTCGTGTTAATGTAAACCTACTTGTGACAATAATAAAGTTAATTATTATGTACCACACCATCCTGACTTGAAACTATATCGCTGTTCCTTCATTGTTGCTCAGTCAGAATCCTAGAACCCCCTCCCAAGCACCCCTGTAGATGGACCCGCAATTAGAGAGGGGCAATTAACACTCTCTAGACACTGATGCCCACGTTCCATGAACATATTTTAAAAAATACAGTAGATACTAAAGTACTTTGAAAGCACCTGTGGATGTGAAAATGTAAAATAACACGTTGGCAGGGGATGGGAACCAGAGCTATGGATCAGAGGCTAGGGTAGCTATTGAACAGGCAGAAATAGTATGCAGCGAGTCTGCAAGAAAGGATAGACCGTTGATCGGGCAAAGTTGCACTCCGTGGAATGGGTTAAAGTGTGTTTCAATGCAAGGAGTGTCAGGAATAAGGGAGATGAACTTAGAGCATGGATCAGTACTTGGAATTACGATATTGTGGCCATGACGGAGACATGGATTTCACAGGGGCAGGAATGGTTGTTAGATATTCCGGGCTTTAGATGTTTTAAAAAGAAGAGGGAGGCAAAAGAGGAGGGGGAGTGGCACTGTTGATTAGGGAGTGCATCACAGCTGCAGAAAAGGAGGTAGTCGAGGAGGGTTTGTCTACTGATTCAGTATGGGTGGAAGTCAGAAACAAGCAGGCACTTTATTTGGAGTTTTCTATAGACCCCCCATCCCATCCCATAGCAGCAGAGGGATGGAGGAACAGATTGGGCGCCAGACCGTGGAAACTTGCAGAAGTAACAGTCAATATTAGGGAAGTTAGGGCAGCACGGTGGCCTAGTGGTTAGCACAGCTGCCTCACGGCACTGAGGTCCCAGGTTCGATCCCGGCTCGGGTCACTGTCCGTGTGGAGTTTGCACATTCTCCCCGTGTCTGCGTGGGTTTCGCCCCCACAATCCAAAAATGTGCAGAGTAGGTGGGTGACTAACTTCCCTAATATTTTTTTTAAATTTAGATTATCCAATTATTTTTTCCAATTAAGGGGGCAATTTAGTGTGGCCTATCCACCTACTCTGCACATTTTTGGATTGTGGGGGCGAAACCCATGCAGACACGGGGATAATGTGCAAACTCCACACGGACAGTGACCCGAGCCGGGATCGAACCTGGGACCTCAGTGCCGTGAGGCAGCTGTGCTAACCACTAGGCCACCGTGCTGCCCTAACTTCCCTAATATTGACTGGAACCTCCTTAGTGCAAATGGTTTGGATGGAGCAGATTTTGTCAGGTGTGTGGAAGGATTCCTGACTCAATATGTAGATCGGCTGACTAGGGGGGGAGCTCAAATTGCATTTGGTGCTTGGCAACGAACCAGACCAGGTGTCAGATATCTTGGTGGGAGAGCATTTTGGTGACAGTGACCACAACACCTTGACCTTTACCATAGTCACGGAGCGGGATAGGAACAGACAGTATGGGAAGGTATTTAATTGGGGGAGGGGAAATTATACTGCTATTAGACAGGAGCTGAGGAGCATAAAGTGGGAAGTTTTTCTCGGGGGAAATGCACAACAGTAATGGGGTTGTTTAAGGAGCACTTGCTGTGAGTGCGAGATAGTTTTGTCCCACTGAGACGAGGAAGGAATGGTAAAGTGAAGGAGCCTTGGATGACAAGAAAAGTGGAGCTTCTAGTCAAGAGGAAGAAGGAAGCTTACGTAAAGTTGAGGAAGCAAGGATCTGGCATGGCTATAGAGGGTTAAAAGGTAGCCAGGAAGGAACTCGAAAATGGACTTAGGAGAGCTAGAAGGGGACATGAAAAAGCCCTGGCGGGAAGGATTAGGGAAAACCCCAAGGTGTTCTACACTTATGTGAGAAATAAGAGGATGATCAGAGTGAGAGTAGGGCCGATCAGGCATAGTGGAGGGAACTTGTGTCTAGAGTCTGAGGAGATGGGGAGGCTCTAAATGAATATTTTGCTTCAGTATTCACCAGAGAGAGGGACCTTGTTGCTCATGAGAACAGCATGAACCAGGTTAATAGACTCAAACAGGTTGATATTAAGAAGGAGGATGTGCTGGAAATTTTGAAAAGCATCAGAATAGATAAGTCCCCTGGGCCTGACGGGAAGCGAGGGAGATTTCTTCACTGTTGGCGATAACCTTTGTGTCTCACTCTCCACTGGAGTAGTACCGGCTGTTTGGAGGGAAGCAAATGTTGTTCCCCTGTTCAAGAAAGAGAATAGGGAAATCCCTGGGAATTACAGACCAGTCAGTCTTACATTTGTGGTTAGCAAAATATTGGAAAGAATTCTGAGAGATAGGATTTATGATTATTTAGAAAAACATAGCTTGATTAAAGATAGTCAGCATGACTTTGTGAGGAGCAGGCCATGCCTCACAAGCCTCATTGAATTCTTTGAAGATATGATGAGACACATTGAAGGTCGGGCAGTGGATGTGGTGTATATGGATTTCAGTAAGGCGTTTGATAAGGTTCTCCCATGGTAGGCTCATTCAGAAAGATGGGGGCATGGGATTCAGGGAAATTAGGCTGGATACAGAATTGGCTGGCCGAAAGAAGACAGCGAGTGGTAGTGGATGGAAAGTATTCCGCCTGGGGGTCGGTGACCAGTGGTGTCCTGATCTGTTCTGGGACCTCTGCTTTTTGTGGTTTTTATAAATTACTTGGCTGAGGAAGTGGAAGGGTTAGTAATTTGCCGATGACACAAGGGTTGGTGGAGTTTTAGATAGTGTTGAGGGCTGTTGCAGGTTACAACAGGACATTGACAGGATGCAGAGCTGAGCTGAGAAGTGGCAGGTGGAGTTCAACCTAGATAAATGTGAAGTGATTTATTTTGGAAGGTTGAATTTGAATGCTGAATACAGGATTAAAGGCAGGATTCTTGGAAGTGTAGAGGAACAGAGGGATCTTGGGATCCATGTACATAGATCCTTCAAAGTTGCCACCCAGGTTGATAGGGTTGTTAAGGCTTATGGTGTGTTGGCTTTCATTTATGTATTAATATAAATTTAGAGTACCCAATTCATTTTTTCCAATTAAGCGGCAATTTAGCATAGCCAATCCACCTAGCCTGCACATCTTTAGGTTGTGCGGGCAAAATCCACGCAAACGCGGGGAGAATTTGCAAACTTCACACGGACAGTGATCCAGAGCCGGGACCTTGACGCCGTGAGGGAGCAGGGATAACCCACTGCACCATCGTGCTGCCCTTGTTGACTTTCATTAACAGGGGGTTTGAGTTTAAGAGCCGCGAGGTTTTGCTGCAACTGTATAAAACCCTGGTTAGACCACACTTGGAATATTGCATCCAGTTCTCTTCGCCTCATTATAGTAAGGATGTGGATGCTTTGGAGAGAGTGCAGAGATTTACCAGGATGCTGCCTGGACTGGAGGGCATGTCGTATGAAGAAAGGTTGAGAGAGCTAGGGCTTTTCTCACTGGAGCGAAGAAGGAAGAGAGGTGACTTGATAGAGGTGTACAAGGTGATGAGAGGCATGGATAAGAGTGGATACCCAAGGACCTTTCCCTAGGGCAGAAATGGCTGTCACGAGTGGCATAATTTTAAGGTGATTGGAGGAAGGTGTAAAGAGGTAAGTTCTTTACACAGAGAGTGGTGGGTGCATGGAATGCACTGCCAGTAGAGGTGGTGGAGTCAGAGTCATTAGGGACATTTAAGCGACTCTTGGACAAGCACATGGACAGTGGTAAATTGAAGGGGTGTAGGTTAGGTTGATCTTAGATTAGGATAAATGGTCTGCACAACTTTGTGGGCTAAAGGGCCTGTGCTGTGCTGTACTGTTCTATGTAACCCAGCTGTAGCCAGTAGAAAAGCAAACTGACATTTGTAATGGGTAACGTTTCAAATTTTCACATAAAACAAGCATATTAGAGAGGCACACGTTATACATGATTCCCAATTCCAACTATAAATTTCAATGATCAGAAAATCATGCACAGCCTGAATATCAAGAATAATTTCCCAGAAATACATTTCTTGTATAGCAGATGATAATTGCTCTCCCTTTAAGTTAATTGTGCTTTTTACACTAGAATTGGGACTGTCACTGTAGGTACTTTGGCAGGGGTGTTCGAAGGCTGGCGATACAGGTAGCATCTGGAGATTTCCCAATGAGTCAGTAGATATTACAGCCTCTTCCACGTTTTGAGTTCACTTTAACTTGAGTCCCCCTTTAGGGCAGCACGGTGGTGCAGTGGATAGCGCTGAGGACCCGGTTCGATCCCGGCCCCGGGTCACTGTCCGTGTGGAGTTTTCACATTCTCCCCGTGTCTGCGTGGGTTTTGCCCCCACAACACAGATGTGCAGGTTAATTGGGTAGTCTAAATTTCTTTTAAAAATACTTGAATCCTACTTCAATTTAGAAGCATACTATTGGAAATGGTGATGAGCAATCGGATGAAATTGCTATCATCAAATGTATTGATGCATTTATTAATAACCTTTGTTTAGATAGCAGGTAAAATGCCCCAAAGGTGTTTCACAAGAGCTTTGGCACCAAGACACATGAGATATAGGAGCCAGTCACCAAAAGCTTGGTTAATGGAGCGGATCTTTAGGAGAACCTTAATGAAGTAGAATTGGAGGAGTTTAGGGAAGGTATGCCAGTGCTTAGGGTCAAGGCACAGCCAACAACAGTGGTGCGATTAAAATCGGTGATTGCATGAAGCCAGAAATGGGGTAGCGCAGACATCTCTGAGGGATAGAGAGGGTTATAGAGAGAGGGAGGCATGAGAACATGAAGAGATTTGAAAAGAAGAATGAGATTTCACAAATGACCTTTACCACGAGAGTGGAAGGATCGAAAATGTTAAGAGAATCTTGGTCAGAGACATTGCTACTTTCAATGTCTTAAATAGTTGCTGTTTAACTCTACATTTTTGGGCACTCAACATGGTTAGAGAGGATAAAGAGTTTCCAAGGCCGGTAGGAAAGCTTAAAAAAAACACACTATCTGCTAAACCAATACGTAAAAGCTGCAAGTGCATTAGATATTCAAGTTCCCTGCACACCTGAAACAAAGCGTAAAGAAACTACTGGTCAGCAATAGGACTACGACAGTGTGATACTAATTCTCCAATTAATGGTTCACCAAGACAAATCTGCTGATTTGGTTGGTTGTATTCTTTGTTGCGCTGGTAGCTATCAAACATACATATGAAGGCAGGTGGACTCTGTGATAGCTATGTACCTGCATCAGAAATGTAAAGGGTTTTGTTTAGCTTTCATTTCTGCTTTGTATTGAGGATGATTGCAGGGCAGGCCTATTATTTGTGACAATATTTCTCCCTTTTGCACAGGCTTGCTGCCTAAAGTTGCGCGGGAGGGAAGTATAAACAAACCACCTGTTGAATTTTCTTTAAATGGCACGGAATTGACCATAAAACGGCCCAATGTAATCACTGCAGAAATGATTTATTGGGCCTAACACTGCACTCAAATAGCATTCGTTTCAGCAGAAGGTTAGATTGAATTTCAACCACCCCTCCCTGCTGAATTCCAGATAGAGACAATGCTCTACCCAAAGGACTTCCAGCTACAACCATGTGATATTTCATAAGACATTCTTATCTATTATTTAGGAAATTTTTGGCCAGGCACATGTCCATTGTCCCTTTGCTTATATATCTTGTGGGACATGTAGACTTGCTGGAATTCATTTTGTCTGTAGGTGCTGCTATTTAAAAGGAATGAAAGAATTCAGCATGAATTCAGAGTCCAGTGCAAAATGGGATTTTAAGCAGGTTAGTCACCAGCTGTACTCCTAGGCACAGTTGGAAGCCCCTAAGTTTTGGGATATGTGGCAATGCTTCCTGAACTTTGGTATGTGTGGCATGTCGACAGGGAGAGACATTGCACCACATATTGAGCACACAGAAACCTATGTACAGTATATAGGATTTTGAATTTCTATTATATGGAAGAGTATAAAATTTGCAAGGTCATGCGGAAAGAGTGGACTTGTTGGACTAATTGGACAGCTCCTTCAAAGAGCTGGCAACATGCACAATGGGCTGAATGGCCTCCAGTGCTGTACGATTCTATGATTTTTAGCAACTGTTTCCAGGCTGCTATCCTGTGCCAACCTGGCAAGGTTACCTCGCTGCCCACAGAGGCGGAGAAACTGGACCAATATGAGAACCATTTTAGCATGGTGTGTCTTGTGAATTTGCACAGAGCTATCAGAGATTGAATTTGCTGACCTGTGTTTCATATTGATTTCAGCTTTTAGCTGATAAGCTACAAGGCTAAATTTACTTCACCGGACTGGAGGGAAGTATACCCAAGTCCGCAGATGAGACTAAGTGAGAACGACGGTACTGTAAACTGTCAAAAAGAGCACAGGAATTGCAAAAGGACATAAATGGACAGATGAACATAGCATGTCAAAGGATGGGAGGTGCAGGTTGTCAAGCTCTTCATGTGGTTGGAGGGGGGGGGGTCAGTGAGATTCAGCAAGCATACACAATCAGAATGGCACATGCTGTTAAAGCATGTTTGTCCACTCTAAACTCCCTCTGCTGGTATATGTGTGTATGGTAGCCGAAAGTGGACAAAATGAACAATGTCACTTTCAATACTGGACAGGTTAATGTGGAAGAGTGTGGTAGCCAGAGGAATTGATGGGCGTATAGAACATTTTGTGTGGCTACATCTGCTCCAACTCATGCAATGTTTTCTTGGTTGTGCTCAACTTGCAGAAAAGATATGCACCAAATCCTCTGTCATCATCGCACAATTTTAATTTAAAAATTGCTTGCAATCGAAATTCCTTTATTTGGATCCTTGAAATCACAGTGCATTTATCAATGAATTCACATAGTGTGGCTAATTTTCACTATCAATCACTCCACCTTCTGAATGTGAGGCTCTGCTTCGATGGTGAGCTTTTCAGTCTCGCTATTGCTCAAATTTGTAATGAAGTTGTAAAAAATATCAAACGTCAACACTGAAGGTGCTTTTACTGTCAATAGTCTATCAGAGTAGTCATTCCACAAAACGACAGTGCTTAGCTTAACAAACTACTTTGCAAGCGTTGTTGCAGATTACTACTTTCTACCCTTCGTAAGGAATAGTTCCAAATGGAGCCTTTGTTGCGTATCCACTGGGAATTTGAATTGCACAATCCCCGAAGGATCAAATTAAATCCTCCACCCTCTGAGAACATACCCTTCACCTCCAGCAGTCAGTTTTGAAACCAACCCAGAATAATGCCATCTCCTCTTTGGAATGCTTGTAAGTCTCAGGAAAGAAATTAATTGGGATCAGTCTCTGACCAGTTCTTATTAATTGGAAGCTGTCAGCCTATAATTTAGCAAACCACTATCCCTTGTGGAGGCCACAATGATGGCTGGGATGAGATATTGGTGCAGTTGAAGGTTGGAGTTAAGGCACAATCCTGCATCTGGGTGGTTCTTCTGTATTTTTCTTTTATTCTTTCACGGGCTATGGATGTCACAGGCAAGGCCAGTATTTGTTGCCCGCCCCTAACTGCCCTTGAATTGAGTGGCTCGCTCGGCCATTTCAGAGGACAGTTATGAGTCAAACCACATTGCTGTGGATCTGGAGTCACATGTAGGCCACACCAGGTAAGGACGGCAGATTTCCTTCCCTAAAGGGCATTAGTGAACCAGATGGGTTTTTACGACATGCGACAATGGTTTCACAGTCGTCATTTAGACTTTTAATTCAAATTCTTTTCAATTAAATTCACGGATCCGCGAAACATTACCTTGGAATACTGGTCCGGTGACAGTACCCCTACACCACTGTCACCCTGTGTAATCCTTGTTGTATCTGACCCCAGGTACAAAATGTGAGATGTATTCTCAGACATTCAAAATACTGGAGATGTTCTTTACACCAAAGGTTTGATCAAATAAATCAGTCCTTGACATTCAGGAATACAGCTTTCCTGCAAGCACGGAGGAATTCTTGTGTTCACACTCCCTATCCATTAATATTTGATTTATACATTTAGGTTAGCATTAGATACAATTTTAATCTTTCTTTTTTTCTAAGCTTAAGTTTCAGGTTATGGCCTCACGGTAGCATGGTGGTTAGCATCAATGCTTCACAGCTCCAGGGTCCCAGGTTCGATTCCCGGCTGGGTCACTGTCTGTGTGGAGTCTGCACGTCCTCCCCGTGTGTGCGTGGGTTTCCTCCGGGTGCTCCGGTTTCCTCCCACAGTCCAAAGATGTGCGGGTTAGGTGGATTGGCCATGCTAAGTTGCCCGTAGTGTAAGGTTAATGGGGGGATTGTTGGGTTACGGGTATACGGGTTACGTGGGTTTAAGTAGGGTGATCATTGCTCGGCACAACATCGAGGGCCGAAGGGCCTGTTCTGTGCTGTACTGTTTAAAAAAAAAAAAAAAAAAAAAAAAAAAAAATCTCGTGATTAACTTTTTGAATAATTGGACCTGATTGACAAACCAGATGGTGGAAACTAGCTCTGTTAAGTGAACTGGCACATTATTGGACTATATTAAAGAATAACGTAAGAGCAAATTTCTGGGCCTTTTTTTTTTGGTTGGGCTCGTTGCATGCTTACTTGCCAATTGATTGTGGGATGTATTTGATATCCCGATGCTTGGGTCCGCGCACTGTTTCAATTGGACGGTGCATTCAACAAAAATGATATAAAGTCCAGGTTAACAACACAGGCATGGACATGAGAAACGAATGCATGGATGTGAACACACTCTGATCTTTAGAATACGACAGAGCCAGGAAGTCAGACAGTAGTATAACAGGCAATAATATATGACTGACAGGAATTGATCGTCATCTGGAATTTATTGTAACACAAATGTTACAAATAAAGAGACAGAAAGGAGGGTAATGGGAGGTAAAAATAAAAGCTTCGGAGGAAGAAATCGTTCCTAGCTCCCTCCAACCCCAAAACAGGAACCAGGTCAGGGCTTGTCTGCTTCATGTATTGCACAGACACTCCAGATTGGAGAGGGGGGGAAAAAATCAGGTGACACCCACCAAATTTCCCATTTGGAGCTGAGAGAGGGAAGAAGAAGAAAAGTCAGCAATCAAATAAAAGAATTGTAAAGATATCACTGAAGGAGCAGCCAAAGGGAGTTTATATGGCAAGGCAACAGAGTTATGTTCAATAAGGTAATAGGAGGTTTATGTGGAGTAAGTAATTAGCTATAGTCCACACAGGACCATAGTCACCTCTCTCCCTCCAATAGGGAGGGAGAAATGGTTATCACTGGCATTGACTAGTCGGAAATTGTATTGGAAGTTTCCTTATTGATTAGTTATATTAAAAGCACACATACCCGTGTACTGTGCTGAGTGGTGTAACCACAGTTCTAAAGGAGACCACAGCAGTTTACTCAAAGTCAGATCATTTTTTCAGTTTCAAGGTGATTTGTGCGGGGTCAGGAACAGCATGGGTCAGAATGAACCAGTGCTTTCAGGAAAGTTGTCAAAATGTGTGAGGGGGGAAAAAACCCATGATTTACTTTATTCGCAACAGTGGCAAGATTCCTTTTAAATTTAGAGGGTAAGAAAGATCAGGTACAAATGGGAAATTTGGTGGGTGTCATCGTATTTCTTTTCCTTTCCAATCCTGAGTGTCTGATCTCGGTCTGAGGGTCCTTCATCAGGCTTGTTTTGGGGGAGTCAGCTCTTCTGGGCCAGAGCATCAGCCTTGGTTCAGTTCTCTCTGAGTGAGTTCATGCCCCCTGCCAAAGACTTGAGCACACAATCTTGGCTGAAGCTTCAGTGCAATAATGAGGGTGCTTCACCGTCAGAGCTGCCATCTTGCAGACAAGAGGTACAACCCGTCTAGCTCCCTACTGGACTGAAAGGATCCTATGGCACCATTTATGTATCTTTTGTGACTAAGTCAATACACGACAACATCAGCGGAGATTGTGAGCTACCTGTACTCTTCTCCCCTCAGTTAGAGTAACACATGATATAAAATCTGTCTGATACTGAATGAATCTGCTGCATGGGAAATGGTACAAAGCACTTCATATCTGGAGAACACACAGCTGAAACCTGGAGAAGCCACTGACATTCCACATACCAATATTTACGCAGAATTGGAGCATGGCAGCCAAATTAAATAGGCTGTTTCTAGGCACTCTGGTGTAAAATCTTATAATCTTTCTTAAAAATAAATTTAGAGTACCCAATTCAATTTTTCCAATTAAGGGGCAATTTAGTGTGGCCAATCTATCTGTACATTTTTGGATTGTGGGGGTGAAACCCACGCAAACACAGGGAGAATGTGCAAACTTCACGCGGACAGTGACCCAGAGCTGGGATTGAATCTGGGACCTCGGCGCCATGAGGCCGCAACGCTAACCACTGTGCCACCATGCTGCCCTTTTTAAAAAAACATTTTTTTTAAGAGTACCCAATTATTTTTTTTTCCAATTAAGCGGCAATTTAGCATGACCAATTCAACTAACCTACACATCTTTGGTTTGTCAAAGGCACAAATTAAGACAGTGACCAGCATTTGGCAAGTTTTTTTCAAGATGCAAAGGAAAAAAAATCACTTTGCTCAGAATTGTTACTCTAAGCTCAACCCCAGACCAGTCAGCACAGTGGAAGACGCAGAATTGATGAAACATCATTGTTTGTAGGAGTAATAACACAGAAGAATAATTTTTTGGAGACATCAAATAATTCTCCAGCACTTAAAAAAAGGCAAACTTTTTGTATTGCATGGGCAGCACGGTAGCACAAGCAGCTAGCACTGTGGCTTCACAGCGCCAGGGTCCCAGGTTCGATTCCCCGCTGGGTCACCATCTGTGCGGAGTCTGCACATTCTCCCCATGTCTGCGTGGGTTTCCTCCGGGTGCTCTAGTTTCCTCCCACAGTCCAAAGACGTGCAGGTTAGGTGGATTGGCCATGATAAATTGCCCTTAGTGACCAAAAAGGTGAGGAGGTTATTGGGGTTATGGGGATAGGGTGGAAGTGAGGGCTTAAGTGGTAAGTGGGTCGGTGCAGACTCGATGGGCTGAATGGCCTTCTGCACTGTATAAAAAGAAAACGAAAGAAAAAAAAGAAAGAAAAAGAAGAAAAGAAAAGAAAAACTGATACTCCGTTTAAAATAAATGTGGTTGATGGATGCTATCACTTGAAGTGAACAGTACAGTGGTCCGATTGAAGTTAGACACTGGTGCCAAAGCCAATTTAATCAGCATGATTGATTTTAAAAAATCTAAAATTTCAGCCAATTAGAAGAAATCACAAAATATCTCTGAGAGTTTATAATGGTTCACGCATTAAATGTTATGGTGCTTGTGACCCGAGTGTGGTGGTGAAGAACACAGTGTATTCCGTGCCATTCTATATTGTATCCGAGGGCTTGGATTCATTAATTGGTGATCAGTCCTGTGAAGAACTAGGTCTAGTGCAGTTGGTAAATAGCATCCACAATGGATTGGATCAACATTCCAATTCTGAGAACCGAATGGTCTCCTTCTGCACTGTAAATTCTATGAAATTCTATGAAATTATCAGCAAATTCAGAGATTATCATAGAATTTACAGTGCAGAAGGAGGCCATTCAGCCCATCGAGTCTGCACCGGCTCTTGGAAAGAGCACCCTACCCAAGGTCAACACCTCCACCCTATCCCCATAACCCAGTAACCCACCCAACACTAAGGGCAATTTTGGACCCTGAGGGCAATTTAGCATGGCCAATCCACCTAACCTGCACATCTCTTGGATGTGTTCACAGGTTTTGGTACACTACCATTCACCTACAAGATACATCTGAATGAGGATGCAAAAGCTGTGACATAGGCACCATGAAGAGTACATGCACCTCTACAGGATTGCCTCAAAAAGGAGCTAGACAGAATGACAAAATTAAAAGTAATCAGAAAAATAGAAGTACCTTCCGACTGGGTAAACTCCATGGTTTGTGTAAAGAAAAAGAATGTGATATTCGTATATGCATTGGATCCTAAAGATCTTAATGAGAATATCAAAAGAGAACATTACCAAATACCAAAGAGTGAGGGAATCACATCTGAGATGGGTGGTGCACAATCCTTTATGAAAAGATGCATCTCAGGGTTTCTGGCAACTAAACCTGGAGGAACAAAGTACTAAATGCTGCCCTTTTAATAGGCCATTTGGACGGTACTGCATTCTGAGAATGCCATTTGGCATCAGAAAATTTTCACTGTGACATGGAGTATATAATCAAAGGCAACGGAGGTGTGCTTGTGTACGTAGGCGATATCATCGTTTGGGGCTCCACTATAGAAGAGCACAATACGAGGTTGCTTAAAGTTCTTATGGGTGTCAGCAGAAATGGGCTGACGCTCAACAAGCAAAAATGCCAATTTGGGGTAACTGAGGTCACATTCCTCAGTGACAGGCTCTCATCGCATGGCATTGAACCTGACAAGGACAAAAGCCAAGCAATTCTCAATGTGCCAAACCCACACAACAAGAACTGCATCTTAAGAGGGATGGGTATGATCAATTTGATAGGAAAATCATTCCAAACCTGTCAGCAAAAGCAACACATCTACGTGATCTCCTGCAAAAAACACGGGTTTCACTTGGAGTGAGCAACATGAGCAAGAGTGAAAGACGCTCAAGATTTCACTAATGCAACAGTTCTCACATCCTTTGACCCGTTTAAGCAGATTAAAGCGTCAATAGACACGTCCAAAGATGGTCTAGGAGCAGTTCTTCTGCAACTCGAGCCTGATGATTGGAAACCAGTCATGTATGCATCATGATCCACAATGACAACAAAGCAGAGGTACGCTCAAATCAAAAAAGAATGCCTGGGTTTAGTTGTAGGCTTGGAGAATTTCCACGACTACGTCTATGGGCTTCCAACTTTCAGAGTTGAGACAGATCATCGTCCTTTGGTTAACATCATCAAAACAAATCCTAACCAGATGTTGATGATGATGTTACAACGCTATGTGGGGGAGGGGGCCAACCGGCTACCAGGAGAGGCGAGGGGGAGAGACAATTGAGAGATGACGGAACCGAGGAGGAGAAAAACAGTCTCATCTACACGCCAGGCAAATATTTGTTCTTAGCAGATGCATTATCGAGAGCCCCGATGCAAAGTATTGGTGGTGAGATTGCTGACGATGCAGATCTGCATATCAATCTTATTTCCACACTATGACCAGTATCGGATGCAAAACTATATGAGATCCAAGAAGAGACCAAGAAGGATCAAACTCTTCAAGAGGTGATAAGACCAATCATTGCTGATATTCTTTCTCATCCCCATTCTCCTGCCTTCTCCCCATAACCCTTGATCCCCTTATTAATCAAGAGCCTATCTATCTCTGTCTTAAAGACACTCAGTGATTTGGCCTCCACAGCCTTCTGCGGCAAGGAGTTCCACAGATTCACATCAACTAGCCCAGAGGTCAGTGTATTGAGCTCTACAATATAACTCATTAATGGAGTGGTACTTTGTTTGAACACTATAGTCAGACCTCAATCTCTTTGCAAGGATGTACTAAAGAGGATACATGAAGGACATCTGGGGATTGAAAAATGTAAACGGACAGCTCGTGACTCTGTTTACTGGCCAGGTATAAACCAGGATATTGAAAGGATGGTCAGTTGTTACGACATGTGACAGACGCATCGTTGCAAGCAAGCAAGAGAACCTATACAAATATATGATTTACCTACAGCACAATGGTAGAAAGTAGCTATTGATCGTTTTCACCTACGAGGGAAAGATTATTTAATGATCATAGACTATTTTTCAAACTATCCTGAAATGGCTTTACTGTCAAGCATAACGGAAAGCAGTGCACACCAAGTCCACTTTTGCTAGACACGGAATTCCACAAGTCGTTGTGAGTGACAACAGTCCTTTTAGTTGTAGAGAATGGCAACACTTCGCAGTCACGTATGATTTCAATCACCTCACATTGAGTCCATTGTACTCTCAAGCCACTGGAAAAGCCAAAAAAGGTGTACATATTGTTAAGCAATTGTTGAAGAAAGCATTGGACCGCCAATCTGATTCATATCTCGCACTATTGAGTTGCAGAGCATCAACATTGTCACATAGTAGATCGCCAACAGAGTTACTCATGGATAGAAGGTTGCGTACCACACTTCCATACTTGGAAAAGAAGGAGGAGAATGTGGTGCTGCAGGAAATGCAAAACATTAAAGCAAAACAAAAGCAGTTCTATGATAGTGTCCAGAACTTTACCACCTCTGAGTAGTGATGACATTGTGAGAGCAGAGATTCAGGCAATTGGTCGAGAAACGCCATGTACTTGAATAAATAGAACCCCTTCCTACAATGTACAGACAGAGGATGGGTGGTTTTAAGAAGAAATCATCGCACACTCTTGATAAACCAGAGAAGACTTTCACAACACCGTGATGGATGATGAATCTACATCAGAATCAACGCAAGCTGCAGTGTCCGATAGTTCAGCAGTTCCTGAGCATGAGAATGTCATGGAGAACATTGAGTCCACAAGTTCTGAGCAGCAAGGTCAAACTTTGAGAAGATCAACCAGAGTCAGAAGAAAACCTGATCGACCAGTTTTTAAAATGTTAAAAATAATAATACTGTTGGACTCATAAGCTCATGATATCACTTGTAAATATACTGATGATAATGTATTAATTTATTCTTTCAAAGGGAAGGAAATGTAATGATATCATGGTTGTGTTGTAATTCAATGACTAACCACTAGGAGTCTCACTAGCATATAAGTGAACTGACCTGACTAGAAAGTAAGACCTCAGACTGGCTGGAGGAAGCTGAAGAGAGAGGTTGCTTGTGCATGATTTTTACTGTTATTTGTCTGTTGTCTTATACATAGTTTACCCAGAGTTAATGTTTATAAATTATTCATAGCTTCAGCTATAAGTGTTCTTGTAATAAATCAGAAACATCCGACAAGAACATTACAACCTACAGGACCAGATCTTGGAAATTATATTTCCCTTTGGAGATTCTCATTCATCTCCCCAAAATGGATATTCTCGGAGACACTATTGGTGGGAAGGAACAATCTAAAAAAGACAGGTCACTGCCAACTGAACTAAAACAAGCAGTATTGACCTGACGGACACCACAAGTGACCTTGCCACAGTTGTACAGGGCATGGGTGAGAACACACCTGCGGTACTGTGTGTAGTTTTAGTCTCCGAAGGATCACTAGATTGGTTCCTGGTATAAGAGTGTTGTCCAATGATTAGGAGTGTGAGTAAATTGGGCCTATACACTCTCGGGTTTAATTTATGTGGGATGTGGGCATCACTGGCTAGGCCAGCATTTATTGCCCATCCCTAGTTGCCCTTCAGAAGGTGGTGGTAAGTTGCCTTCTTGAACCGCTGCAGTCCTTGAGGTGTAGATACACCCACTGTGCTGTTAGGGAGGGAGTTCCAAAATTTTGCCCCAGCAACAGCGAAGGAATGGCAATCTATTTCCAAGTTAGGATGGTGAGTGACTTGGAGGGGAACCTCCAGGTGGTGGGGTTCCCAGGTATCTGCTGCTCTTGTCTTTCAAGATGGTAGTGGCCATGGGTTTAAAAGGTGCTGTCTCAGGAATCTTGGTGAGTTACTGCTGTGGCATCTTGTAGATGGTACACACGGCTGCCACTGTCGTCGATGGTGGAGGGTTTGAATCTTTATGGAAGGGGGAGCAATCAAGCGGGCTGCTTTGTCCTGGATGGTGTGGAGCTTCTTGAGTGTTGTTAGAGCTGCACGCATCCAGGCAAGTGGAGAGTATTCCATCACGCTCCTGACTTGTGCCTTGTAGATGATGGACAGGCTTTGGGATGTTAGAAGGTGAGTTACTCATCGCTAGATTCCTCGCCATTGACCTGCCCTAGTAGCCATAGTATTAATGTGGCTAGTCCAATTCAGTTTTTAATCAATGGTAACCCACAGGATGTTGATTGTGGGGGATTCAGCGATGGTAATGCCATTGGATGTCAAGGGGCGATGGTTAGATCTCTCTTGTAGGAGATGGCCATTGCCTGACATTTGTGTGGCACAAATGTAACTTGCCACTTGTCAGCCCAATGATCTAATTGAAACATACAAGATTCTGAAGGGGCTTGACAGGGTGGACAGGGGTGGACTAAAGAACCTAGAGCAAGGGGGCACAGTCTCAGGATAAGGGGCCAATCATTTGCGAGTGAGATGAGGAGAAATTGCTTCACTCGAAAGGTTGTGGATTTTTGGAATGCTATACCCCAAAGGGTTGTGGGTGTTCCATCGTCAAATATGTGTAAGACGGTGGAACAGAGAAATTTTAGGTCTCTCAGTGAGTGGAAGGATATGCGAGGGGGGGTGGGGGGGGGGGGGGGGGGGGGGAAAGGGAAGAGGGAGTTGAGGCAGGAGGTGAGCCTTAATTGTGTTAAGTGGTGGAGCAGGCTCAAGGGGCCTTATGATCCACTCCTGTTCCTATTTCCAATGGTCTCTGTTACAAGTATGAAGATTTATGTATCCATTATTACTGTTACAAAAGTTATGTTAGGCAGATCTCAGCTTAACACACTTTCTTTCAAACATTAACTAAAGTTGGGTATGTAATTAATACAGTTTTTATTTCTCTCACACACACACAAACAATCTGTGAAAAGCAATGTACAGAAAAATTCAGCAAAGTAAGCACACTAACAGTTAACAAATATAAACACCCACCCACGCTGTAATGAAAAGGTCACGGTTACCCCTTTAGAAAAATTTCAATGATATTTCCCCCTTAAATGTTGATGTGTCAGGCAGGTTGGTTCGATGTGGACTGCACTCGATGCAGGGAAGCTAGAAACAGACATCTAACACTGGAGAAGATCCAACACTGTTTTATTCAACGATAGAACTAATATACATATTCAGCTGTGGGTCGACACTATACTGAACTGACTGGAGACCTTGTAGTAGCCTGACCAGACTTACTAGCTACCGCATGGTGTTTGCACTTGCTAGCTCGTGGACTCTGACTGTCTCAGTGGCTGGGTCCAGAGAGAGCGGGAAACCTAGTGCCCTCTGGCTTTATAGTGGTAGTGTCCTGTCTGGTGATTGGCTGCACTGTGTTGTGTGCTTACTGGTCATCCTGTGCGTCAATCACTGCCTGTCTGCATCTCATTATATACATGAGTGGATATTATGACAAATGTTCCTCCAAATGCTAACAGATAAAAGCTGCAAAAAAAAGTGACATTTCCCATATTTCCATTGGCTATGTTGTGCCTTTTTTTTATGATCACTCGTGAGGGATCCAACTTAATTTACATTCTTCAGCTCTGACTGTGAACAAAAATTCTTGAATAAGTTTGTGTTTTGTATGTGTAGATATTCCTTTAGGGCATAGGTCTGAATTGACCTCTTGGGAAGTTAGGAAACAGTCATTCAATCATGATATAAAAAGGATTGGTTGTTAAAGACGGGATGAATATTTTCACACTGTGTCGTGCTGATCATTTCAATTCCAAGCAGCATGGAACCACTTACCATACACACAGCTCCAGAACTCCTCATTAACTGAGCTGCTGGTGAAGGATTTCACAAATGTTGCAATATGTACATACACATATATTCCTTTTTTTTATGGGTTATTAACATTTTATTCCACGCTGTGGAGTTTGCATTCTTTTTATTTCAAGCTATATGGTTTTCTGAACCTAGCTAATCGAATTACTGTAATAAGTATGGAGCTAACTTGAAACACATGAATACTGAGTTAGCACGACTCTTAACTTGTGGCACATTGTACTTTAACCCTTGAATTCTAGCCAAATGCACAAGAACATGTTGGAGCAATTACTTCAGCCCAGCTTAGTTACTGCTGTGGAACAGCAGAAATTTAATTTTCCACAGCAACTCACAGCTAGAAAGGGTTAAAGTTGTCTCAGGTTCCCTCTCCTGATCATTTTGTTGCAGGTTCTTGCTGTTGTACGGAATCAGGTCAGCTGTGATGCCCTCGGTAGTGGAGTTGCCAACCGGCATTCACAATCGAGGCCATTTGGAAAAGATACTGGGGGCGAGGGGGTCCAAGAAAGACCACGCTATTGAACGGGACTCTGTTGCTATCCGAGGCCTCAGTGGGAAACGCCCCTCCAAGGCCGCACTTAGTCCCATTTCCTGCACTGAGGAGCTGTGCTCGCCAGAACTCCTCAGTGAAGGAGGAGATCAGGATGCTATTTTTAAATGGCATCCTGATCTCTCGACTCCCTCCTCCCATGCAAACCCCAGATCCCCCAAAGCCCCACCTCATCTATAACGGGGTCCACGGGAACCCTGCACCCCACCTCACATGGACAGGGCTCCCCACCAGGCGCAATCTCTGGCATGGGTATAATGCCAGCCTGGCAGTGCCACCTGTACACCCTGGAACACCAAGTGCCAGGCTGGCACCCAGGTGGCACTGTCAGAGTGCCAGTACCAGGTTGCCAGGCTGCAGTGCCAAGGTCTCAGATGGCACCAGCATTGCCAGGGTGCTACCCTGCTTGGTGCCCAACCACCCGGGGACCTCAGTTCCCCTGGGAGACCCCCCCCCCAAGTGCCATTCAGCCTGGTCCCCATTTGTGACCCCAATGGCTTGTAACATTTTTCAGCATTGCTGCAATGTAAAATTATCCCATTAACCCTGACGTTCTCGTGAGGTAAAGATTCCATGCTTTATTTGTAGGTTATTTTGTCAGTTTCACAAATCCATTGAATCCAACAAGCCCATCAAATTGTTTCACTTTGTTGCAAATGTATTAATAGTATCTTGTAACTTATCATCTTTAGAAAATCAAACGTGGATTGTCAGACTATTTACCGGACATTGCGAAATGACAATGTGTGCTTTTTACTGATGTCTTTGTCAAACAAACAGCAAAGTACAAAAGTCATGGGTAATTGGGCAAGGCCTTTGGTAAAACGTCAGCTAATATTACGGGAATAAAATTGACAGAAGGAACTTAGGAAAATGAGCCCTTCAAACCTTTTGCTCCATTAAATAAAACCATGCTGATTCGCAACCTAACTCCGTTTACCCACCTTTCCCCAGAATCCTGACTATCTTTGGATAACAAAAATCTATCCATCTCAGACTTCAATCCAACAATTGATCTGGCATTAATTGCCGTCAGCGGAAGACTGTTCCAAACCTCTTTGTGTGAAAGGGTGTTTCCTCATTTCATCCCTGAGAGGTCTGACTCTAACTTTTAGACTATGTCCCCACAAACTACTTGCCCCAACCAGCAGAAATAGTTTGTCTCTATGTAACACATCTGTTTGTCTTATCAAATCACCTGTTAACTTTCTAAACTTCAGGGAGTAACACCTCAGTTTGTGTAACCTCTCTTCATAGTTTAGCACAAGGAGTTCCGGTATCATCCTGCTAAATCTACACCACACTCCCTTCAAGGCCAATATAGGGGATGGCATTTTGTGAAGGAGAGTGCTGGAGGGGGAGGTGGAACGCAGTGATACAATTGATAAGACTCTTCTTTCACAGCATGTTACATGGATCTCAACCTGGTCCAAACTCTCGATATGGATGTTTCCTTAACCTCAGAGACTGGTTCTTGATTAACAAAGGGATGAAAGGTTGTCACTGGGCAGAATTGTGGGTTTGCAGTTACAATCAGATCAGCCATGATCTTATTAATGGTGACGCAGGCTCGAGGGGCCAAGTGGCCTACTCCTGCTCCTAGTTCGTAAGGTATATCAGTGATACTGGTCTCAAACCTGTAGAATGAGACTTGAGGGCAGCATGCCTGGATGACACAGCAAGCTCCTTTGCCACTTTTACCTAGTTAGCAGCGAGTTAACCAGGGCATTGACACAACTTGTGGAAATCCAAAGCTGTAAAATGGAGACCTGTTTGAAAAAAGCAGAAGAGGCTCCCTCAGCATTTATATTCAAACAAAATAGTTCTGTCTCACAAGTAGCTTATAGTCCAACGGTATCTCAATTTTGTAAGCATGAACATCCAAAGTAGCTTAGTTTAGTTAGATTGGCCAACAGTTCTTGCTTCTCTGTTAATTAAAAATGACACTGGGGTAGATTTTCAGCTTGCTGCCTGGACATATTAATCAGCCACCCACTATAGCTTTCTCCTCGTTCTCCGTAACTCTCAACCTCTTTTTCTGTTCTCTATTCACCTCACTCCATGGAAGCAGCACTTATTTCAGATTGTTAATCAACTCATGAATCCTATGACTATTTCACGCTGCTTTTTAAATGGGAATCATGTAAATACGACAACAGTAATATTTCCCAACCTCTGTCAACCACCCTCGGAGTCAAGATAAACACTTTTTTTCCGTCGCAGTTTACCTGAGAAACTTTATAAATTTCACCATCCGCCTTGTTTCAATTGATTTGGAGAAACAGATTTTTATTTGCAGATTGAGGAAAGATACAAGGTGAGTTGTTGCTCATTTAGTTGAGATGTGGAGATGCTAGCGTTGGACTGGGGTGAGCACAGTAAGAAGTCTTACAACACCAGGTTAAAGTCCAACAGGTTTGTTTCGAATCACTAGCTTTCGGAGCGCAGCTCCTTCCTCAGGTGAATGAAGAGGTGGGTTCCAGAAACATATATAGAGACAAAGTCAATAATGCAAGATGATACTTTGAATGTGAGTATTTGCATTTAGTTGAGAATGTGGGGGGTGGTCGAGAATGCTACAATGTTAAAATGGAGAGGAGAATGGGTCACAATCTCATAGAACCATAGCGTGTTCACAGCTATTCTAGGCCTCGTGTTTGCATCTCCAATGAAAGACTTCAGTATTGTTGAAAAAAGAGACCTTCTGTCAAAGCTTTTCATCTTCCACGCATCAGGTCAGCTATGCAAGATAAACCAAAAGTAAAGGGAACAACAATTTATACTGCATGACAACAGAATTAGTGATTGGTTGGCAAGTGGACTCTGATTGGTAAAGATTTTGCCAAGGAGAATGCAGCTGTTTCAAATTCAAACAAAAGGTTGGGCAACCGCCAGGCCCTGGTTCATTCCCCGTGACCGTAACCATTTCGAGTTGACTTGTCTGGTTTTAATTTGAAACAAAAGCTTGGCAGTTAACTGTCCTCTGCTGCATTGTCTATGGAAATGCCTCAACGATTCAGCACTCCCTTCTCATGCAGACTAAATTATTCTTCCCTTTTCTATTGGGTAATCTCACGGAGCTGTCCTGATGAGTGCAAGATGAAAAGCATCCAGACCATTCAGCAATACTCAGGTTCCCTACTTCAAAACGATCATTTGAAAGATTTTGGAGTAATGTTTCTTGGGTTTTTGTCTTCCCACAATGAGACAACTGTGCTTTGATTGGTTCCTGCAATGTAAAGTAAGAGCCCATATTGCAATCTCAGTACAAATGCTGTAAACTGAGTCCGGACTGTTGAGATTTGTAATGGGAGGAAATGTTGCCACAGTCCCAGAGGACCATCGGCTGCTTTCCCCTTTGAGAGCTGACTGGTGATGATTTAACTTGAGGGTCACCAGGTGAGGGGCAGGGTTGAGAAGGCCGGGCTTTCATGAATAACTTCGGCCAGTATGGAGATTGAACCCGTGCTGTTGACATCGCTCTGCATCATGAACCAGCCACCAGCCAATTGTGCTAAACGGTAACAAGGAAGACAAAGTGATATGAAAGACATAGAGCCGGGCATTTCCCGACTCTTACACAAATTCGGTTGAAGAAAGCCTTTCGGCCCACTTGATCACATCCTCACAAAATCCCCTTCCAATGAGCTGTTTCATAAATCCAAATCAGTCCTACTCTAATGAAGTCTCTCAACATCTGGAGGTCTTGGAGTGCAGTGGCTAGTATCCGTGCCTCGGAGCCAGAAGCTCTGGTTCGAGTTTCACCCCAGGTCTTGATGGTCAAAGAAGATGCGTTCATAGTGTGGTTGAAAATCCTTCCAACACGCACCAATAGCAAGGGGTAAGAGTGGTAGAGATTCCTGGTCAGGAAATTCCTGGTGATGGAAAGAACATTGGAGCCTCAATATCACTGTCCAAAGCTCCAGACTGCAACATGGATATCTGTGTGGAGTTTGCATGTTCTCCCCATTTCTGCGTGGGTTTCCTCCGGGTGCTCCAGTTTCCTCCCAGAATCCAAAGATGTGCAGGCTAGGTGGATTGGTCATGCTAAATTGTCCTTTAGTGTCCAAATATGTGCAGGTTAGGTGGGGTTACGGGGATAGGGCGGGGGAGTGGATCTGGGTAGGGTGCTGTTTCAGACGTTGGTGCAGACTCAATGGGTCAAATGGTTTCCTTCTGCACTGTGGGGATTCTATGATACTATTCCATGTAAAAGTGCACATTGCCACAGCAACTACGACTCCTTGAGTGAAATGCAAAACATCAATAACTACTGCCCAGAGTGGGAGTGAGATGCATCCACAAAGGGTAGCACATTGCAATAGATTGATTTGCAAATTTTAAAAAAAAATCACTTTTAAGGATTTACTTAAGACATCTTGTGAAACATCCATTGTCCTTTTTTTCATTGGCTGCCACAATATAGGCAGCCAAGTGACCGATTGAAAGAGCATTTTAAAGCAGAATCCTGCTATATGATATTCTGCTAAAACCGTGTAGATTGCCATGTGAATTATTCTTGATGCTAATGGAGTATTCAATAATGTAATAATTCTTTGTACCTCAGGAGGTTTAAAATGTCAAATTTAATGAATTTGCTTTTATTAAAAACAAAAGGAACAAAGTTGAAACGAATGCATAAATTGTCTTAAAATAAAGATGAAAAAAATATCATATTATACAAAAATCGATATTAACAGTGCACCTTTGCAACTGATGAACGTCATGCAACTCAAAGATCATTCTTTGGGGAAGAGTTTCCAACTGCAGGTAGACGCATTAACTCAAACCTATAAACAGCGGTTTATCTTCTGATATTACACTGTTAAAGGGACATCACTCTGTTTAACCTTGCTGCCATCTCAGATGTAATTTGAAGAATAATCCAGTAAGGTTTCACAGTCCTTGAATGAACAAAGGAACTTGAAGCCTCGAACTCTGGCTTTTCAATTGTAACCTAAGAGTTCCTCCTGTCTTTAGGAAACTCGCAGACACCACAAGCTTTATTACTGTGGTTGCAAAGTGTTAGTGTATCGAAAATCAGCTGATCAAAAAGGAATCCAGGGACACTCTGCCTGTGATTAACGTCATCCAGTTACTTGCCTTTTGTACCAAATGATTTCTGTGTCAGCCAGAAATAGGTCCAGCTCTCACATGAATTGCTTCTGATATGGCTTTCTCTGCACATTTACACAGAGTTCCACTTTGGCTTCTCATGCACTTTCTAACCCAGGTTTGACAGCATTTTGCAGTTACACTTTACTCAATGTCAAATCCAAGTAATGCTTTTCTCCAGGAGAATCTCCATAACCCTCCCCTTTCTCTGTGAATCTGCGCATTAACTCCTGATATTATAATGGAATCGGCTGTGAACCAGAATCTATTGCAGCATTGTAAAAACTATGCTGTGAAAGAAGTAACTGATTAAATTTACATGCACAGGATACATTACATTAAATTACATTGAAAGAGGCCATTCAAAATTCAGAAAACAACAGTTTGACTAACATCTATCTGAGCGATATTGCTAGAATCTATTATTAGGGAGGTTATAGTAGTATATTTAGAATATCAGAATTTGATCATGCAGAGGCTTTATGAAAGGGAAATTGTATTTAATTAATTTCTTGGTGATTTTTTAAAGAAGTAATAAGCTAGGTGAATAAAGGGGAACCTGTCGATGTGGTGTACATGGATTTCCAGAAGGCATTTTATAAGATGCCATATCAAAAGTTACATGCTGTAAGAAGGAATGTGTTAGCATGGATAGAGGTTGGGTTAGCTAACAGGAAGGAGGGAGTAAGGGATAAATGAGTCATTTCAGGTTGGCAAGTGGAGTGCCACAGGGTTCAGTGCTGGACCTAAACTATTTACAATGTATATCAACAACCTGGTTGAAGGGACTGAATGTATGACAGCTAAATTTGCCAATGGCGCCAAGATGGGCAGGAATGGAAGTTATCAAAAGCAAGTAGAGAGTCTGCAAAGGGATATAGGCAGGTTAAGTAAGTGGGCAAATATTTGGTAAACAGAGTATAATAGGGGGAAATGTGAACTTGTCCACCTAGGCAGGAAGAATAGAAAAGCTACATATTATTTAATGGGAGAGAGATTGCAGATCTCTGTGCTCCAGAGGGAACTGGGTGTCCCGACATGAATCACAAAAAGTTAGTATGCAGTTAGGGATTAGGAAGGCAAATTGAATATTGTTGTTTATTGAAAAATGAATACAATACCAAAGTAGAGACATTTTACTGCAGCTATACACGGCCTTGGTGAGGCTACATCTAGAGTACTGCACTATGTACAGTTTTGGTCTCCTTATTTGGCAAAACATAATTGTGTTAGACACAGTTCAGAGAATATTCACTCGACTCATTCCTGGGTTGAGGATCTTATCTTAGGAAGAAAGGTTGAACAGGTTAGGTCTATAGCTAATGGAATTTAGAAGAATGGGCGGTGATCTTATTGAAACATGTAAGATCCTGAGGGGGTCTTGACAGGGTGAACACCAGTAGGATGTTTCCATCGTAAGAGAGTCTAGAACAGAGGTGGGACACAATTTAAGAATAAGAGGTCTCCCTTTTAAGACAAAGATGATGGGATTTTCTCTTTCTCAGAGGATCATTGTGGAATTATCTTCCCCAGACAGCAGTGTAGGCTGGGTCATTGAATTTATTCAAGGCGGAGTTTGATAGATATTTGATATTCAACAGAGTCAAGGGCTATTGTGGTGGGAGACAGGTGTGAGGATCCTTCCTGTTTATTCCCTTATTTCACTATTTTGTTGTTTTAATTTTTGATCAATGGATAATGAATGGACACTCACTCGGTTTGATTGATTGGTTGGTAGCCAATAAATTGGCCCAAAAGGCTGTACTCTGCCCGGTAACAGATGGTGATTGGGTCCTCTCCCAGTGGAATGATTTTCAGAGTCTCAAGGAGTTTCAATTTGTCTCCTGAAAACTCAGTGAGAAGGCATCTCTCTCTCCTCCATGTTCCCTGTAGAAAGGCTGCATTCCGGGGCTGCAGAGAACCTGAATGAATGAATCAACAGGAAAAACCATTACAGGCTGCAAAAAAGACAGACACCTTCTCTCTCTCTCCAGAAAGGCTGTGAGAATGTATTTCTGAAATACAAAGACTCATATAACTATAATTAAAAACCATGAACTAAAGCAACGTTGAAGAGGACTAAGTTGCGGAAACCACATTCGATACAAAGACGTTTTTCCTTTTCTTGCGATTTGTTACCCCTCTTCCTTCCTCTGCATTTTGCTTGCCTTGGTGTGTTGTAATCTATAGCAGGGGTGGGCAAACTACGGCCCGCGGGGCCGCATGCCGGCCCGCTAAGTAGTTCTGCGGCCCATTCCAAGTCATTAAAAAAAAAAAAAAAAAAAAAAAATTTTTTTTTTAAAAAAACAAAAAAATTTTTTTTAAAGGTTAATTGGGTGGGGGTCTGTTGGGTTACTATACTGGTATAGGGTGGATATGGTGGACTTGAGTAGGGTGATCATTGCTTGGCACAACGTCGAGGGCCGAAGGGCCTGTTCTGTGCTGTACTGTTCTATGTTCTATATGAGGCGCCCAGAATCATAACCGGGTGACGTAATTATTTTACTTAATATACTGTGCGGCCCTTTGTGAATTGTGAATTTCTGAATGCGGCCCTTGCACGGAAAAGTTTGCCCACCCCTGATCTAGAGGGTGGGAAGTAAGTTAAAGTGGGGAATCAGGAATTAGATAGTAGATAACTAGTTGCATTTGCTGCATTTTTAATAATAGTTCTTGTTATGAATAAGCAGTAATTGTGTTTACATTTACAAACCTGGTGACTGTCATTATTGGACATCCAAGAGCCAAGGACTTTGGGTATTTTCCTAAGAATGATTGGTGAATTCACTTGTTTTGTGACTCTGGATCAAGTGGGGCTGAAATTGACCGCGCAATAGCCCAAGGTATCATAACACAGGAAAGTGAAGTTGAGACTAAACCAGATCATCCATGATTTACAGAATGGTTTGAAGGGCTGAATGGTCTACACTTGCTCCTACGTCCTATGTTCCCATGTTCATTCAGCCAACCTAATCGCTGCTTCACACCAGTCTCATCTCAAACATCGTATCTAACCGATTCAGCAAATGCGGAGTACAGCTTGAGATGTTTAATTGTTGTCACCTGATCGTTTTTGATTCTCCCATCGCTGATTTTTTAAAAAATGCTTTGCAATTATTGAAATTGAGAATACTCCCAAATATTCACCTCTCCTTAATATGGACTCACACCTTGAGCTTTGGAAGATTGTCTGTTTTTAATTTTTTTTAAATAAATTTAGAGCACCCAATTATTTTTTTTCACAATTAAGAGGCAATTTAGCATTCTCAGTCCACCTACCCTGCACACCTCGCTTGGGTTGTGGGAGTGAGACCCATGCAGGCACAGGGAGAATGTTCAAACTGCACACGGATAGTGACCAAGAGCTGGTATCGAAGCCGGGTCCTCAGCGCCGTGAGGCAGCAGTGCTAACCACTATATCACCATGCCACCCGAAGATTGTCTGTTCTTGATCGCGTAGATTTTGGGGTACCCACTGGTGTTTTTTTAATGTTGAGGTTCCAGCAGCATAGCACCACATTATCACACCTTTACAATCTCATAAAAAAGCAAGTCACATTGATATGACTCTTTGCAACTATTTTGTTTGTAGCAACAGGAATTTCTTTCTATGAAGGACTCAAAAGGAAGGTTTTCTCGTAAGCACTTCCTTTCTAATCAGCGCCAACAACTTTGCTATTACTAGTGCCGAAAGGAAATCTTCCCTTGGAGAGAGCAGCAGTTAGTTTCTTCATTGAAGACTGTGATTTGCGTTGACTAATATGGGCCGGGATTCTCCCCTACCCAGTGGGACGGGAGGGTCCCGGTGGGATGGAGTGGCGTGAACCACTCCAGCGTCGGGCCGCTCCAAAGGTGGAGAAGTCTCTGCACCTTTAGGGGCCAAGCCATCACATTGAGGGGCTAGGCCTGCGCCGGAGTGGTTGGCGTTCCACCGGCCGGCGTGGAAGGCCTTTGGCGCCACGCCAGCCAGGGCCGAAGGGACTTTGCCGGTCGGCGGCTGCTGACATCATCCCCGCGCATGCGCAGGGGAGGGGGTCACTTCCACCTCCGCCATGGTGAAGACTATAGCGAAGGCGGAAGGAAAAGACTGCCCCCACGGCACAGGCCCGCCCGCCGATTGGTGGGCACCGATCGCGGGCCAGGCCACCGTGGGGGCACCCCCCGGGGCCAGATCGGTCCGCGCGCCCCCCCCCCCCCCAGGACCCCAGAGCCCACCTGCGCCACCTGCTCCCGCCGGTAAGGTAGGTGGTTTGATCTACGCCGGCGGGAGAAGCATGACAGCGGCGGGACTTCGGCCCATCGCGGGCTGGAAAATCGCTGGGGGGGGGGGAGCACGTCGACCAGCACGGAGCGATTCCCACCCCCGCCGAATCTCCGGTGCCAGAGAATTCAGGACACGACGGGGGCGGGATTGATGCTGGCCCCCGGCGATTCTCTGACCCGGCGGTGGGTCGGAGAATCCCGCCCATGATATCTCAAACTATTTGTGTGTGGCACTTTTCACAATGGCAGTCTTAACCAAGCAGCTTGTGTAGTCAGTTTGCCATTTAATGAGTTGAATAGTTCTGTTACATTTCACACTTAATTAGCTGCACCACATGACCATTGCATTTCATTTACCCTTTTACGAAACAATGAGTAAAACGAAATCAGGAAAAGGGCACCGCCCACTGTGGAGACTTACTTCTTTCCTGGTTCTGTTAAAGGGATACCTGGGTATTCAGAATCAGAGTTAAATTTAGTGCATTTCCTTAACACTGTGGGAACAAGTGAGTATTGGCAGTCTCCAACACAAGGGAGCATCAGAGTTCAGGCAATGGAGGAGATCGCTGGAAAAACCCCTTCTAAACACAAATCGTTTTTCAATAATCACTTAGAAATTAAATATACAGAATCATTTGTCTAGCCTCAGCCAACCGCTGACGAAGCTTACAAAGGATAAGATTGATTGAAGCAATCCAACGCAAGTCAAGTTTAATGAAGGAAATGGCTGCTGAGATTTAAAGTGAGGGTGGCAGATATATTTTACTCTTGAGAAATGATCGGGTGTATTTACTCACCCAAGGTTAGTGCTCCACATCACGCCAATGCTTCAGTTGTTGCAAAAACCTGGAGTCAGAAAATCAAGCTAAACCCCAGTCACACTGAGGCCTCAGCAGGTTAAACAGGATACCAATGATTCCAATGAAATTGAGAGTGATTGTTCTTAAATCGCTGGGCAGTGCAAATCCAATTGTCCAACACAAAAGATTTAGAATCTGACCATTATTAATAAAGGGCAGCCAGATCCAAGGAATGAGATATGCCACATGTGGCTAATGTGGGTTATCTGCGCATTGCAAACAGTAAGAGGAATTGTAGATTTTAACAGGATACTCCAGATATTATTTAAAGCTTTTTGAGGGTGCATTTACACTACAACTTGCGAGTTGCTGTGAAGTGGTTAACCATAAATGCAAGTTAATTCTGTAGTGAGGGCCTGGAGGGGCCTAGAGAGACGGGCATTCATTGCATCTTATTGCAGAAGCTTATCCTCTAGATTTACATTGCAGCAAACTAATGGAAAATGTCACTGACAGTACTGCAGAACACAGAATAATACAGCACTGTACAGGCCCTTCAGCCCACGATGTTGTGTCGACCATTTATCCTAATCTAAGATTAACCTACCCTACACCCCTTCAATTTACTGCTGTCCATGTGCCTGCCCAAGAGTCGCTTAAATGTCCCTAATGACTCTGACTCCACCACTTCTGCTGACAGTGCATTCCACGCACCCACCACTCTCTGTGTAAAGAACCGACCTCTGACAGCTCCCCTATGGGCAGCACGGCAGCACAAGTGGATAGCACTGTGGCTTCACAGTGCCAGGGTCCCAGGTTCAATTCCCCACTGGGTCACTGTCTGTGTGGAGTCTGCCCGTTCTCCCCGTTTCTGCGTGGGTTTCCTCCGGGTGCTCCGGTTTCCTCCAAAGATGTGCAGGTTAGGTGGATTGGCCGTGCTAAATTGCTCCTTAGTATCCAAAAGATTAGGTTGGGTTACAGGGAGAGGGTGAAGCGTGGGCTTAAGTAGGGTGCTCTTTCCAAGGACCAGTGCTGACCCAATGGGCCGAATGACCTCCTTCTGCATTGTAAATCCTATGATGATTCTATGATTAGACCAGATGTGGCTTCAAAGAGCCCTGGCAAAACGGAACTCAATGCCAGAGGAGAAAAATTATCTTTTGGCTGGAGTCACACTCAGCACAAAGAGGGATGGTTGTAGTTATTGGAGGACAATCATTTCAGCTCCAGGACATTGTTTGAAGTGTTCTAGTCCCGACTATTTTCCTCTGCTTCATCAATGACCTTTTATAAAGTCAGAGCGGGGCAGTTTGCTGATAATTGCAATGTTCAGTCTCATTTGTATCTCCTCAGATTATGTAGTAGTCTGTGCCCACATCCAGCAAGATGGGGACAACACACAGACTTACATGGATCAGTGACAAGTAACATTTAATGCCATCCAGTGACCATCTTTAACAAGAGAGAATCTGATCACTTTGCCTTGAAATTCACTGGCATGGTTATCGCTGAATCCCCCACTATCAACATAATGTGGGGTTACCATTGACCAGAAATTGAACTGGACCAGCCACATAAATACTGTGGCTACAAGAGCAGGTCAGAGGCTGGGAATCCTGCAGCGAATAACTCACCTCCTGACTCCTCAAAAGCCTGTCCACCATCTACAAGGAACCGGCCAGGAGTGTGATGGAATAGCTCTCCACTTGCCTGGATGAGTCCAGCCCCAACATTCAAGAAACTCGACACCATCCAGGACAAAGCAGCCCCGCTTGATTGGCAACCCCATCCACCAGTTTAAACATTCACTACCTCCACCACTCATGCACATTGGCAGGAGTGTATGTCTTGTACAAGTTGGACTGCAGCAACTCACCAAACCTCCTTTGATAGCACCTTCCAAACCCACAACTTCTGCCACCCAGAAGAACACGAGCAGCTGCAAGTTCACTTCTAAGCCACACACCATCTGAATTGTTACCATTTCACTGTTCCTGGCTCAGAATCCTGGAGCTTCCTTCCGAACAGCACTGTGGCACTTCAAGAGTTGAAACAGGCATCTCACCACCACTTTCTTCTGGGCAATTAGCAACAGGCAATAAATGCTGGGCTTGCCAACTGTGCCCACATCCCAAGAAAAAAATAAATAAACTGTTTTAACATTGGTGCAGGGTGGGAAATTGCTTTACACTAAGTTAATGTTATGTAAAATATCGTTCCATTTTGAAAGTTCTGAAATCCTTCTGTTAGCAGGGCTACATCAATCAGGAATGCTTTAGTTAGTTTTATCGTTTCTTTTTATTAAAATAATTTTTATTGAAATTATTACAAAATATAAACATCTCAACTATATTAACAAAACAACAGCGGTAACACCCCAAGAACAACACCCACCCATCTTCAAACGCAACTACAAACAAAAGAAAAAACAAAAGAACACCCAAACAACAAAGGGAAAAGAAATAACACCCGCCACATCCCACCACCCATGTACACAGTTCTCCCTCCCCCCGATCCAAACCCCCCAGCGCTGGGCACGCCCAAACATATGGGCGTTGTTCGCTGGGCACACCTGTCTTCGCCCCCGAAAAAACCTACTCATCCTCGTCCCAGTCATGTGGGCCCTATGCAGCACCTTGAACTGTTGAGGCTAAGCCTCGCACAGGAAGAGGAGGAATTCACTCTCTCCAGGGCATCCGCCCACGTCCCCTCCTCAATCTCCTCACCCAGCTCCTCTTCCCATTTACCTTCAGTTCCTCCACCGAGGCCTCGTCTACCTCCTGCATTACCCGGTATATGTCCAAAATCCTCCCTCCTCCAACCCACACCCCCGAGAGCATCCTGTCCCGTACCCCACGTGGGGGCAACAAGGGGAACCCCTCCACCTGCCGCCTGGCAAATGCCCTAACCTGCATGTACCGAAACATGTTCCCCGGGGGGAGCCCAAACTTCCCCTCTAACTCCCCCAAGCTCGCGAACCTCCCCTCCACAAACAGGTCCTTCAACCTCCTAACCCCTACCCTGTGCCAGCCCAGAAATCCTCCATCAATGCTCCCTGGAACCAAACTGATGGTTCCCCGTAATCGGGGCCTCCATCGAGACCCCCACTTCTCCCCTATGCCGTCTCCATTGCCCCCAAATTTTGAGGGTAGCCGCCACCACCGGGCTCGTGGTATACCTCGTTGGAGGGAGCGGCAAACGTGCCTCCAGTCATGTGCCCACACATGACGCCACCCCTCCATCCTCTTCCATGCTGCCCCTTCCTCGTCCATTACCCACTTACGCACCATCGCTGCGTTGGCAGCCCAGTAGTACCCACAGAGGTTGGACAACGGCAGCCCCCTTATCCCTGCCCCGTTCCAGGAAAGTTTTACCTTTTCTAACACTAAACCAGGTAGTAACTAACATTGAGATTCATGGAAGATGTTGGTTTGAATTATTGATGCAGAATCGTAGAATTTTATGGTTGCAGAAGGCTATTCCGTACCATGCTGTCTGTCCTGGCTCTCCAAATGAGCATAATGACATAGGGCGTGATCTAACGGCCGTGTTGCGCCATAGGGCGCGCAGCGAGGCATGGTCGGACATGCCGGGTCATCCCTCTCCCGGGATCACTCGGCTTGCAAGCCTTATAAGAATAATCGCTTATTGTCATAAGTAGGCTTTCAATAAAGTTACTGTTAAACCCCTAGTCGCCACATTCCGGCGCCTGCTTGGGGAGGCCGGTAGGGGAATTGAACCCGCCTGCTGGCCTTGCTCTGCATTACAAGCCAGCTGTTTAGCCCATTGTGCTAAACCAGGTCCCTGCCTTATGATCAGCCTAATGAAATCTACACGATCTCGCAAGACATCGTGATGTATCCCGCCCATTGTGGGTGGGATCACCTTTTAGCAATTCAGCATATTAGAGTGAGACAGCTAGTCTCACTCTAATATGCATTCCCACAATCTACCCCAGGTGTGAGATCTAACCCCCTTTTCCTTGGCGATCTTGGGCTAGTGGTGTTCAGTGCTGGTCTCCACAAATGGGGACCAGATGGAACAGTACTTGTGGGGGTCTCCCAGGGGATCGGAAGCCACCAGCTGCTTGCCCTCTGGGCAGCTGGCACTGCTGGCATCGCCTGGGTACTGTCATCTTGAGCACCTTGGCAGTGCAACCTGGGTGCCATCCTGACACTCCCAATTTGCCCAGGTGGCACTGCCAGCTGGCAGGGGCACTGCCAAGGTGCCAGGCTAGCATTTTCCCTGTGCTGTGGAATGGACCTGGGGGTACCCTGCGTGGGGGGAGGTACGTGAGTTGAGGTTTGATGGCCGTGTCAGGAGATCGGGCTCCATTTAAATAGGGTCCCAATCTCCCCTGCACTGAGGAGGTCTATAGTGCAAGAAACGGGGCTAAGTGCGGCCTCAGCCACGCATTCCCGCTGAGGCCCCAATCTACCCAAATGACCGCTCAATAGCATGGTGTTTCTCGGCATTCCGAGCACCAGGAAACACCCGGCTAATTGCGTGCGTTACGGAACTCTGTTCCCATTCGGGTAGATTGCGCCGTTAGTGCCACTCTCTGGAATTTTCCCCATGCCCCTGTGCATTGCTCCTATTCAGATAATCATCTAAAGCCCTTGTGAATACCTCGATTGAACTTGCCTCTGGCACACTTCCCCAGGCCGTGCATTTCAGACGCAAACCACTCGCTGTGCGAAAAAGGTTTTTTTCTCACGCCATATTTGCTTCTTTGCAAATTTAAGGGCACAGATTTAAATCTGTGCCTCTCGTGCTTGATCCATTTACGAGCGGGAGCAGTTTCTCCCTATCTACTCGTCCGCTCCCTCAGATTTTGAACACCTCTATCAAACCTCCTTTTAAACCTTCTTTCTTCAAGGAGATCAGTCCTAACCTCTCCAATCTATCTCCAATCCATCAGTACCGGACTTTACAGATCTACATCAGTGTGTGTGATTCATGTTGTTATGGGCCAGGGTTTAGAGAACACCAAAGTATATCTTGGAGTTCACCTGACCTACAACTGTTTAGAGATTTTGGTTACGAGGAGCACAAGGGCCGACCTTTCAGGTGTTATTTAACAGAGGCCTTAAGCACTTTTAAACAATACAAAGTTTATTCTACGAATTCAGTTAACATTTTATAAACACACACAGAAAGAATTTTATCAACTACAAACATAAATACCCCACACAGCTACAGTTCTCTCTCTCTCTATATATATATATAACCCTTAATCACTTCCCTTTCTGCTGTTTCAACTTGATAACAACATCCAATACCAGTAAAACCCTTTTTACCAAAACAGTAGGTTTGAATTCTTTACAGAAAACAGTTATCATTTTTAAATTATCAAGTGATCTGGACACCATTTAATATGCAGAGAGAGAGAGAGAGAAGCCTTATTTGCCTGAATCCAGCTTCCAACAGTGTAAACCGAAAGTAAAACCCAGAGCCACAGCCCAGCTCCACCCACACAATGAAATCACTGAAGCCATGTGATAAGGGAACACATTTCTGAACAGGACACTCACATGATAATGTGTAGTGGTTTGTTTATTGACTTTGTGGTGTAATACCCTCCAAAGTAAAGTTTTATGCACATTCAGAATGAAGACAATGCAGACACGACAGTCAAAGTACACAACACCACTGGTTTGTGATCTTTGTGGGAAAATGGTCAACATTAGAAAACTCAAACCTCAGGCACTAGTGGAAACTCTAAACTCCTGTAATAAAAAACAGAATGTGGTTTATTCCATAAAAGAGTGGCTCTCAAAATAGCCCATTTGAAAAACATTAAAATTAAATTGGCATTATTGCTAGCATACATGCATAATAGCCCTACAATTGCCTTGATTGTTAAAAAGTAATGATTGCAGCAGCCGAACAAGTACCTTAGGCATTAATCCTGTTTTGGAAAGCACATAATTCACTGCCAACCATGAATTATTAATTTTCTTCTCAATATATTAAAAGTTGATTGATTCTCACTTCCTTGAGATATCTTACATTTGGTATATCGACAAGTTGAGTCCAAATAGCTCAACCAGTCTTTCTTCAATTGAAAGTGTAACAAATTGATATATATATATATATATTTTCTTTGGGGCTGTTTCAAATAAAAATAATATCCCTAGACATGCTGTGATAGATAAATAGCAACAGTTTATATAGAATGGTCTCTATGTTTAAACACTGAAGACTCATAACATTGATGCTCTGTGACCATACCTGCAGTACAAACATCTTGCCATCTCTAAAGATCGCACATCTTAATTTTGTTTTTTAGATTTAGAGTACCCAATTAATTTTGCCAATTCAGGGGCAATTTAGCGTGACCAATCCACCTAGCCTGCACATCTTTGGGTTGTGGGGGTGAATCCCACGCAAACACGGGGAGAATGTGCAAACTCCACACGGTAAGTGGCCCAGAGCCGGGATCAAACCCGGGACCTCGGCGCCGTGAGGCTGCAGGGCTAACCCACTGACCCACTGTGCTGCCCGACATCTTAATTTTTAAATATATTGACCCAACTGGGGAGCTCTTTGCTTGACAAATATACTGGTGCAGAGGGTAATTCAGTTATTTTGTCCATGTGCCAATGTCCTGATTTAATTGAAAGGGGGAGGCATTGCATTTACGAATAAGTAATGCATGAGGTAGAGCAACATTTAACAGACTGAAAACTGACCAGCATCAACATACTTAATCACCCCAGCACCATCATTAAAGTGGGTGCTTCATGTAAAGTTTGCAATCACTCCATGAGCCACATAAATACTTCCATTTATATGGTGCCTTTCACAACCTCAAAGACTTCTAAACATACTTGGAGATTGATGGCATAGTTATTGTTGTAACATAGTAAATGAGTCCAGTAAACTCCCACAAAGTGCAGAAATAATGACCAAATAATCTGTTTTTGTTTTATTATGTTGTTTGAGGGATAAGTATTGTCCAGAACACTGGGGAAAACGCTCCTGCTCTTCTTCCGAAAGTGCCATGGAATCTTTTACGTCCACTCAAAAGGTCATTGATTTAAGTTTTTAACCTGAAAGTTGGCACAACCAAAGGTGCAGCACTCCATCAGTAACCGTACGTCATTGGGGTGTCAACCAATGTTCCCTCTCTATTTTATTTTGTTGGAGTGCGTGGGTCATTTGTTTAAGTACGTGGCTCTTTTAATTATTTTCTTGTGCATCCACACAAGTACTGTGCAGTAACTTAAAGGAGCCAACTTGTACATGGCCTATGTGAGAACGTTTGAATTGCTACTCGGACCCGCATCACAGAACTGTTACAGTGTTATTCGGTCCAACGTATCTACAAATGCCTTTCCCCCGTACTCTTGCACATTGTTTCTATTCAAATAATCACCTTGAATGCCCTCTTGAACGCTACAACTGAACCTGCCTCCAGCACACTTCCAGGCAGTACATTACAGACCCCAACCACTCGCTTTGTGAAATTTTTTTTTCTCACATTGCACTTGCTTCTTTTGCAAATTACTTTCAATCTGTGCCCTCTCATTCTTCATCCTTTTACAAGTGGGAACAAGTGGGGGCTGTTTAGCACAGGGCTAAATCGTTGGCTTTGAAAGCAGACCAAGCAGGCCAGCAGCACGGTTCGATTCCCGTAACAGCCTCCCCGAACAGGCGCTGGAATGTGGCGACTAGGGGCTTTTCACAGTAACTTCATTTGAAGCCTACTCGTGACAATAAGCGATTTTCATTTCATTTCATTTCTCCCTATCTACTCTGTTGTCCAGCTCCTCGTGACTTTGAACACCTCTGTAAAATCTTAGCCTTCTTCTCTCCAAAGAAAACAGTCCCAACCTCTCCAATCTATCCTCAAAACTGAAGTTTCTCATCTCTGGGACTATTCTTGTAAACCTCTTCAGCGCTCTTTCCAGTCCGCTCACATCCTTCCTAAAGTGTGATACCCAGGACTATACATAATACTCCAGCTGAGGTCGAATTGTGCCTTGTATAAGTTCAGCATAACCTCCTTGCTCTTGTACTCTATGCCCTGTCCATAAAGCCCAGGATACAATGCTTTATTAACTAACTGTTCTCTCCATCTCTCCTGTTACCTTCAATTATCTATGCACGTATGCACCCAGGTCATACTGCTCCTGTAACCCTTAAGAAATGTACCCCTTATTTTATATTGTCTGTCCCTGTTCTTCCTGCCAAAATGCATCACCTCACACTTCTCTGCATTGAACTTCATCTGCCACCTATCTGCCCATTCCAACAACTTGCCAATGTCCTTTTGAAGTTTGCCCTGTCCTCACAGTTTCAGATGCTTCCAAGTTTTATCTCATCTGCAGAAGTTGAAATGATCTCCTGCACACCAAGGTCATTAATATAAATGAGGAAAAGCAAGGTTCCCAATACAAAACTCTGGGGAACTCCAATACAAACCTTGCTCTAGCTCTTTAAATAGGGAGCATTGACGCCAACCTCGATTATAAGCATACAGAAAATGGTACCAATTGAGAAAAGTTTTATTTTTATTTTGATACACCACACGTTACATATGAGAACCAGAGGATGATAGTTCAAGGTGATTGGCTAACGGAAACAGCAGCCAGCAGTACCAGCTCCCGTACCAGCCTCCCCGGACAGGCGCCGGAATGTGGCGACTAGGGGCTTTTCACAGTAACTTCATTGAAGCCTACTCGTGACAATAAGCGATTTTTCATTTTTCATTTTCAGTGAGGAAAAACGTTTTTGCGCAGTGAGTAGTTTGGATCTGGAATGCGCTGCCTGAGAGTGTGGTGGAGGCAGATTGGATTCTGGCTTCCATAAGAGAAGTGGATCATTGTCTGAAGAGAAAAGAAATGGCAGGGCTACTGGGAAAAGGTGGGGTTATGGCTACTGGGTAAACTGCTGTTGAAGAGTGCCAGCACCGAGACAGAAGTTCGAATGGCCTCCTTCCGTGCTGTAACTATGATTTTATCAAACTGAAAACATGATCATTATTTTCTGCAAATATATTGGTATTTCTGTAATTTAAATTGATTTGTTGGTCCTTGGCAGAATGATTTGTTTCCAGTATTTCCTCTGATCACTGTTCAACAATATAAGGTGAGTCTATAATATTCCCAACATATATCAGAAAACGTGAAATTTCACACATCCTAGCCACAGTCCGGCGCCTGTTCGGGTACACAGAGGGAGAATTCAGAATGTTCAATTCACCTAACAAGCACGTCTTTCGGGACTTGTGGGAGGAAACTGGAGCACCCGGAAGAAACCCACACACACACACAGAGAACGCGCAGACTCCGCACAGTGACCCAAGCCGGGAATTGAACCTGGGACCCTGGCGCTGTGAAGCAACAGTGCTAGCCACTGTGTAACCGTGCCGGCCCACTCCCTCTGCTGTCCCTCCCTCCTTTTCCCCTCTCCCTCCCTCCTTCCATCTCTCCGTCCCCCCTTTTCTCTCCCCCTGCCCGGATCTGGGAATGCTATTGCAGTTTGCTCTCCCCCAGACACTTTTGCCTGTGAAGAATTTGAATACAGAATTCCTAAAAGTTCCCTCTCCTCCCAAGCCACTGCAAACACACACACACACACTTCCTCGTAAAGTGATCCCCTGGCGATAGTTTGATTTTAATCTAAATTTAATTAAACCGTGCAGACACCTTCCTTATCGATTGCAGTCTGTGTAAATTGTCCAGGAATAAATAGGACTGTAAAGTATGTGGGGAGGATGAGGGGGGATATTTAGAGTGTGATTGAAAATATATATACATATAATTTATACTTTCATTCTAAAATAAGAGGGGGCATTCAGACAGCTTGAAACAGTTAGATTTTCTTCCCAGTTTAGCACTGGAAAAGTTAAATGATGAAATTGGCCGCATTTAGCCCAGGCACTGGGACTGGAAGGTGTAAAAGACAGAAGTCCACACACAACTCAAGTGTTGAAGGAGGTGGGACTGCATCGCGCTGTGACTGGAGTGCAGGACAATAAAACGGGGAGAGGGGGAGGGGGGGGGGGGGGGGGGCTGCCAGAGGGTTGAAATCGACTCAATGCGAAGCAGCATTTCAGCCCCACTCTGCCAGTGAAATGTATCAAAAGCTGATGATGCAGTTCCGGGTGCCAATGCGCTGCACTGATTGGCTGCCGGGGAGTAACACTTCCCCTGGGGGGAGATAAAGAGCTAGCGGATCAGTCTTGGAGGCTCTCGCCCAACAAGGGGGTGGGGGGGAGGGAGGGAGGGGAGGGGAGGGGGGAAAGGAAAGGAAGGAAGGAAGGAAAGAAAGAGAGAAAACTTACTGACAACTTCACAAACAACACAGCAACAGGCAACTAAACAACAACAAAACACATAGACAGAAAAAGGAGATCCGACCTCTCCACAGCAGCCAGCGCTGGCTTGGGACTTACTACACACACACACACACACTGTGCTAGCAAAGAGAGGGACAGGCGAGCCAGACGCCGGCCAGGATGAGTTTGCTGTCAGCGATCGACACCAGCGCCTCTGTCTACCAGCCAGCTCAGCTCTTAAACTGGGTCTATCTGTCTCTGCAGGACACTCACCAGCCGAGTGCTTTCGATGCCTTCAGACCCGAGTCATCGTCCCAGCACCACGACCTGAACTATACCAAAGCTGCCGATCTGGGAACTTCTCTCTATTCCAACTATCTCAACAACTTTTCTCAACTCCACAGGAACGAGGTGCGGATTGATTCCCTTAAAGTACAGTCTTAATTAAGCCAGGCGATCTGAAATGTGCTCTTTCTGAGCCATCCGTTTTAGGCTGTGATGGGAACTTTAACCAACTTTCTCTTGCGAGTACAGAGGGGTTTTTTTTTTCTTTAAACGCCCGCCATTAGACTGTGTGAAATAGAGAGTGTGTGTGTGAGAGAGAGGGGCAATCTTTTTTCTTTCAAGATTGTTGTCCCTGGAAGATCCTGTAGAACTTTTATGTGTGCGAAGCGGGATTTGTTTGTCCGATTTCTTCTCAATGCGAAGTCATGTTGACATGCTGGCTAATAATTGAGGGCGCTCCTGTGCTGTGTGCAATAGGGGCTGGAGTGTTAAAGTGGCCCCGTTACTCTCTGCCCTTGTCAGCCATTGGAATTTGCCTTCATGCCTGAAAGACGTGTTTCGAAGCAGATTGCTCACCTCCCTTTGCACAATTTCCCCCTCTCGCCTGAGCGTGTGAATCACCCACCCTGATTGACAGCTCGTTACAAGCAATGCAATGCATTAACTCAGCATGGTCCAGCCGGCAAGGAATCGTGGATGATTTGGCTGGAGAGATTTCTAGGCTAATGACGTGCTGTTTTATCGGGATGTCCTGTCTTAGCTTTTTAAAAAATACAAATAAGTCGAGAGAAGCGTGTGTGAGGTTTGAGCAGGGTACATAGCCATGGGCAGGGTGATCTGCAATCTCTCCAGGGGCGTTAGGGGGTTAGTTAGAATTTCAGATTGCAGTCTCTTCGAGAATGTTGTGATGTGAGAGCCTGGTCATTATTTTCCAGTTGGAATATCTGGTTGCTGCTACAGCTACAAAAATAAAACGCCATGTATACGTCGCTCTCCCCATGAGTAAATATGCAGCAAAGTTGGTGGATGAGGTTTGATCTTAAAAGGGCAATGCGTAGCAAGATACACAAGAGGGAGGCAGAAAGTACTTTCCCGTTTTATAAACTCGCATTGTAAAGTATTTTCTTCTCCGGCATCTATTTTTGGAAAAAAAAGTTCCATAAATGACCATATTGTGAGAGCAGTTGGGACTAAACTATCAAATCCTTGTAATGGGATTTGAAAACAATATGAATGTGCTGGTGATGCCACCATCAATTCACAGGAGACGGAGAGTTGAAGTGAACAGTGATTTTAATCAACTGTGCCTGCCTGGGACTGCTGTGTACTGAGGACCGCCTACAGGCTGCAGATCTATATACCTCCCCCAAGGGGGCGGGGCCAGGGGCGGAGCCCACAAGGGCACCAACATGATACAATGTAATGTAATACAATGGTGAATGATCTCAGTAATACATTCACCACAGATGGTCACAGCCCAAAGAGGAGACAAAGTTCACAAGCTCAGAGCAAAGTTAGAGACGGGGGGGTGCTTATGTTACCACCAGGATCCCGGGGTGAGGGACGGGGTTATATTACCACCAGTATCCCGGGGAGGGGGCGGGGAGGGGTTACGTTACCACCAAGATCCCAAGAGCAATTGAGTCAAGGTCAGATGGAACCTTTAAATGATATCTCTCCATCCGCTGAGAAGGGCAACTGAATATTGTTGTGATATTGATTGGCTTTCAAGGAGGGGGGGGGAGATAATTTTGAAAGTTGTAGTCAACAGGTTAGGGGTACAGTGGAGAGGCCCACGCTGGGATAAATATTGCAGAATTCCAAATCAGTCCTACCCCCTGTCAACTCAATGTCATTGGACAGCTCATGTTGTTACTGTCACCCAGCCCCAATCACTCACCGTCCTGGTGCTCAGTGAATCACTTTGAATCATGGGAGGTTTATGGCACAGAAAGAGGCCACATGGCCCATTGTGCTGGACATAAAAAGAGCCACCCCCCCAACGTAATCCCACTTTGCAGCATTTGAGCGCTTGAGGTGCAAATCCAGACATCTTCCGGACCTCCCTGTTAATGTAAACAGGCCCTTCCCATCCACTTGATCCAGGCCCCTCACAATTTTGTTCATCTCAATCACATCTCCCCTCCGCCTTCTCTGTTCCAAGGAGAACCCCAGACTGTCCAATCCTTCCTCATAGCTGTAATGTTCCAGTCCTGGCAACATCCCTTCTTGTATCCTCTCAAATACAATTACATCCTTTCTGTAATGGGGTGACTAGAACTGCCCACAGTAAGGTACAGTAAAATTGCCATAGCCCCAAGTGACCATAGGCTGCTCTACCCTTTAAGAGTACTACTGTTGTGACAACCCATAATGTATACAGTTCCAGCGTAAGGTTTAACTCTGAATTACTGTCCTCTGAGATCTCCGCGTTCCTCTAATTCTGGTCTCTTGCACATCCCCAATTTGAATCGCTCCACCATTGGTTGCCTTCAGTGACCTGCTGTGTGATCTTTGGAATCTCCTTATTAAACTCCTCTGCCTCTCTATCTGGCTTTTATCCTTTAAGACATTCCTTAAAACCTACCTCTTTGGTCAATCTTTTGGGCATTTACCCCATTGAGGCTGTGTCTAGCCTTGCCTCATAATGCTCCTGTGAATCAACCCAGAGCAAATGTGATGTTAAAGGTGGTATAAAAAGACATTGTGATTGAATTCTGGATGGAGTGGGATTGATAAATTGAATGGTCCATTTTTAACTCCAGAGTTCTAGTTGGCACACTATACACATGTATGTGTATGATTGCTTTTAAATTCTGCTATTGCACTCGCACTGTTAATTGCTGCCATCTCTTTTAAGCAACAGGCATATATAGTGGCTTTAATATAGCAAAGTGTCACAAGGAACTTCACACTCGGGGGAAGGGAAATTCATCCTAGGAAATAAGAGAGGAACTAAGGAAGGATGTGCTACCACTGGAGAGGGTGCAGAAGAGATTCACCAGGATGTTGCCTGGGATGGAGCGTTTCAGCTGGGATTGTTTTCCTGAGAGCAGAGTAGGCTGACGGGGGGGAGGGGAGGGAGGGGGGATTGAGGTGTACAAATTAAGAGGGACATAAATAGGGTAGAGGGCAACACGGTTGCATGGTGGTTAGCACAATTGCTTCACAGTACCAGGGACCCGGGTTCGATTCCCGCCTTGGGTCACTGTCTGTGCAGAGTCTGCACATTCTCACCGTTTCTGTGTGGGTTTCCTCCGGGTGCTCCGCTTTCCTCCCACAAGTCCCGAAAGTCATGCTTGTTCGGTGAATTGGACATTCTGAATTCCCCCTCTATGTACCCGAACAGGTGCCGGAATGTGGCCACCAGGGGATTTTCACAGTAACTTCATTGAAGTGTTAATGTAAGCCTGCTTGTGATAATAAAGATTATTATTAGATAGGAAGGAATCTTTCCCTTTAATGAAGGGGTCAGCAAACTGGAGGAAAGGGGCAGGAGATTTAAAGGTAATTTCAGGAAAAACCTTTTCATCCAGAGAGTGGTGGGAATCTGGAACTCACTGTCTTTAAGGGCAGTACAGCCCTCACGACATTTAAGAAGCATTTACGCGAGCCTTTGAAATGTCATAGCTTACAAGGTTTCAGTCTAAGTGCTGGAAAAGAGGATCAGAATAGATAGGTGCTTGATAGTTGGTGCAGACAGGATGGGCCAAAGGGCCTCTTTGTGTGCTGTAACACTCTATGACTCTAACTCAAGAGGTGTGTGCAACTGCCCTTGAAAAATAAATGAAGTGATAGAGGGAAAGGTGCAAGAGTGTAATTTTGAGGAGATACTGAGAGATTGCAACGCTGTGGTGTGAGACTGTAGCAGTGTAGCTGACAGCTAGCCCTTGGGTTGACTGGAGTGAGGGTTCTACAGTGGCTATAAGGTGGCACAATGGTTAGCACTGCTGCCTCACGGCGCTAGGGACTCGGGTTCAATTCCGACCTCGGGTGACTGTCTATGTGGAGTCTGCATGTTCTTTCTGTGTCTGCGTGGGTTTCCTCCGGATGCTCCGGTTTCCTCCCACAAATCCAAAGATGTGCAGGTTAGGTGGATTGGCTGTGATAAATTGCCCCTTAGCGTCCAAATGTTAGGTGGGGTTGCGGGGGTGGGATGGAGGGGGGAATTTGGGCCTGGATGGGGTGCTCTGCCAGAAGTTTGGTGCCGAATCGATAGGCCGAATGGCCTCCTCCTGCACTGTGGGAATTCTGTGATAGCAGCATTGGAGGAGGAAAGCAACTGGACTGGGCTTGGAATTCCAATCTATCCATTATTGATTTAAGGACATGTTTAGAAATGTACTGAAATGCACTGTGCCGGTCCCCAGCATGAGCACCATTAGTTTGTTCGATTGCCTTAACTCCTACCCTGTCTCCATCCACTCACACAGCGGCCTTTCTCTCCAGCAGCACAGTCAAGTCCTGAACATGGACACTTGGATGCCAGCTTATGTGGCTGTTCCTGGGCCGCGTCAGTCAGCACACGGGGGAAACAAATAGACTCTCAGCCAAAAGGCCATTGCCCTTTTAAGAAAAGAGCAAGTTTAATTCAGTGGGGACGGACAGTGAGACACTGCTTTGGATGCCAATACGTCTGAGATCTGGATTGGCCGAGGCAGGAGAAGCTAATCGGCCTGGGCTGAGAGTGAAAACAGTTTGCAGTGTGAATAGCCTCTCTGCTGATGGCCCTCCACTGATAGGGTGGCAGTCTGGGGAGGGCATTGAGGGGTTTGCTCTGCTCTTAACAAACACACAGGCGCTGAAAAAAAGTGGAAACCACAAACTTCTCCCATTCTGATTGGGTAGCCGAAGATTTAAGAGCACCACTTTGGTTCTATAAGAGACCCCCCCCCCCCCCCCCCCCAACTCATTTACAGAAGACCCCTACAATGTTTCTTCAGCCCAAATAGGATTCTACACTCTGGAGCATTGCTTCATTCGGTGTGAATGCAACACAGGCTCCGCTGGGCCCTGATCAAGTCACAAAGAAACACCGCCACTCCCCCCCCCCCCCCCCCCCAATTAAGGAATACCCAACTTATTTCTCTCCCTGGCTACAAAGCGAAACATTTAACCCCCCTCCCGCCCTGGACACACATCCAGCTGATATAGCCTTGCAACGAGAGAATCTAAAGCAACAGCCCACAACAGCTCCACAATCACCTTTTCAACTGCCCCATCAAAGCGAACAAAACCCCCAAAGCAGTGACTAGGGCGCAGAGGGCGAAGGGTTAAATGCCCCGACCTTTCTGACGGGGTCACTTTATTGCAATTCACTCCAGAAAAGCTGCCTTGTAAACATGACAGCCGGAGTCAGCGCCAAAGAATTGTTTCGTTTTAAAAATAGCTCAGCGTGGCCCAGACATTTGGGGGTTGGTCTGTGGCTTTGGAGAGATACAAAGCAAGTTCCATTCACCCACTCCTGCTTTGGGCTTTTTGTTCGCTTTGATGGGACAGTTTAAAAGGTGATTGTGGGGCTGTTGCTTTAGATTCTCTCTTTGCAAGGTTATATCAGCTGGATGTGTATCCAGGGCGGGAAGGGGGTTAAATGTTTAGTTTTGTAGCCAGGGAGAGAAATAAGTTGTTCCACTTTTTTTTTCAGCGCCTGTGTGTTTGTTAAGAGCAGAGCAAAACCCCTCAATGCCCCCCCCCCCCCTCCCCAGACTGCCACAAAGCCACATCCCAACGTGATGCCCCACTGGCGCTGGAACTGTGTACCCGAGATGCCAGGGAAGTGTAATATGGGCTGGCAGAACTTGGGAGGGGCCGAGGGCGAAGTGCTTGTTTATTGTGGATCAGGCATTATTTTCAACTTTCCTCTCCCAACCCCCTTCATTCATATTCATTTCTCGCCTGTATTAAAATGCACTTTAAGGATCAAGTGAGTCCTGACGCCCCGAACCTCTTGCTTTGCTACAAAGAGAACAAGAGGCAAATAAACAGCCTCCCGCCACAGAACCCACCCCCGTGTCAGATCTAGACAGCGAGAAGGGCAATTTCAGAAATTGCAACAAACCCATTCTCTCTGTGATATCTGCCTTCACTACAATGCGTTGTCACAATCATGTGTCACATCGGCCTTAAAACATGTTGTGTTGAATTAACAGTTGCTGGTATAACACACATTAGACTGGCATTGGGGGTGTGAGCATTTGGGAGTTATACTTCTAGTGTATACTTCTAGTGTGCTCGCTTACTGCAGCTCCGAGTTCAACTCCCCATAGTAGACAATTGGCTATTTTGTAAACTCATGGCTGCCCAGTTTTGAATATGTTAAACGCAAGGATCAGTTTGACTGCTTATTTCGCTAAAGGTTAAACACGTTTCACCAGTTTGAGCTGTATGCTAGCACTCAGCTGCAGAAAGTGGCATTGTCAGTAACTGAATATAATCCCGTTATCCAGGCAATCACCAGCGGCTTGTACAAGAACGCTTCGCCCTATGGTTCCCTGAGCAATATCGTGGACGGCCTTAGCTCTCTGACAGACCATTTCTCGGATCTATCGCTGTCAGCAGAACCTCGCAAACCTGGTAAAAGACCTCCTCCCAATTATTTGTGCCACCTCTGCTTCAACAAAGGACACTACATCAAGGACTGTCCCCAGGTAAGGGCCAGCTGAACACTGCCAGAGAGAAAAGTGGGTGATGCTCAAACTTGCTGAATAATGCAGATTATTGACGAGTGAGTCACAATAGCAGCATTGAAGGGGGATTGTGCGGGGACACCCACTTGTCTAGTCATTACTGATGGATTTTTACAAAAAGTGAGATTGTGTGAATAACGGCAGCAAGTGAAATATTTGATGTGCTTGAAATATTGAACGAATGCATTCACATTTAAAATATCTGCAAAGTAAGTTTGAACGTACATATGTATAGCTGAATCCACCGCCTTCAACCAAAGAATTGTGTAAATAATGAGAATTAAATCAACTGTATTTCTGAAGGTTAGAGCTTGCCAGCCTGGTTCAATCAGGATGTTTTAAGAAATAGATGCACAAGTTGGTTCTGTTTGACCTCAATTGTTACAATGCAAAAGAGTCAACACAGGAGTGTCTGAACTAAATGTTAGCTCAGCCTCAAAGGCACTTTTCATAGTAGTCAGAGTCTTGTCCAGATACTAATCATTTGAGCTACAATTTCTGCTGTTATGGGAGGCAAAGTGCACCAATTTGACATCTTTGCCATCAAATTTATTTCCAGGCTCCTCATTCGTGCTTTTAGAATTATATATATATGTATATCACAGTTCTCAGAAAGCCACAATAATCAAGGACACTAACTCTATGGGGAGATTGATAGGATTGTAGAATTTGCGGGAATAAAAGTGGAATTTGATTATCCAGTCATTGTAAATCAGTGACTGTCACAGTAAAGTTCTTTATTGCCCTTGTTTGAAATCAATGTCACTATGAACTCTCTTGTTTGCACAATTGACGCCAGATCATTTTTACATAAGTACGTTAAAGCAGATTTCATCTCGTGTGATGTTGTCACAGATAATGGCCATTACCCTTCGGTGGCAACTGTAGACAGTACTGGCTGCTATGGAGCCAACTGGATTTACTCTGACTTTTGCATAGCTCCTGTTCATGTGTCTCCTGGAAAGATCTTGCCAATTTATCCCATTAGAATGATTTTGCATTCTTGAATACATTGGTTTGGAGGTTGTCAGAGATCAGTGATGGGAAATGCTTGAGTTGTGTCTCATTCTGCAGGAGGTCTGGACAAACAGGCTGCCCGTCTGAAGTGTAATAAAATCCAGATGCCTGATCTTAATCCGCAGAGACTAACTCTTCAGGGTTTGTGCTCGTATCTTTTCCCTCCCTGCCTCCCACATTTAGAGCTGAAACAGTGTAAGGAACAGAGTCCAGGCATTCCCAAACTGGCACTGCCTTTTAGAGTCTAGGTCAGCTTTACACTGCAGCATGGAAAGAATCCAGAGAATTGTGTTTTTAATCATCCAAAATGATTAATGCTCAAGAGTCAAAACTTTGGTCTCTGTCAAGAGAATTTGGCCGCATGCGACATGGTGACGCAGTGGTTAGCACTGCTGCCTCATGGCACTGAGGACCCGGGTTCGATCCTAGCTCCGGGTCACTGTCCCTGTGGAGTTTGCACATTCTCCCCATGTCTGCATGAGTCTCTCCCCCACAACCCAAAAAGATGTGCAGGATAGGTGGATTAAGAGGCTAAATTGCCTCTTAATTGGAAAAAAAAAGAATTGGGTACTCTACATTAAAAAAAAAGAGAATTTGGCCAGATCTTTAGTTATGTGAGTTGAAACATTTATTTTGGTTAAAAGACTGAATAAATGGAATGTACATTCTTCACAACAGTAATCTGTGTATAATCTATTTGATCAACATCCTATCTCGTACTTATGATATTTGCCCATTAAGTTTCTTATTTAACTGGAATGTTGCTCATATTGAAAAATGCACAGTTTGAAAACCTGATTATCGATTGTGGTTGCCTAGAACAAAGGAAAATGATTGTGGTTGTTGGAAGTCAATCATCTCAGTCCCAGGTCATTGCTGCAGGGGTTCCTCAGGGTAGTTCCCTTGGCTCAACCATCTTCAGCAACTTCATAAGCCTACAAAAGTCAAACAGGACTAAACAGGATAAATGCAGGAAGGATGTTTCAGATGGCAGAGGAGTTCAGAACTAGGGGTCACAGTCTAGGGATTGAAATGAGGGGAAAATTCTTCACCCAGAGAGTGGTGAGCCTGTGGAATTCGCTACCACAGAAAGCATTTGAGGACAGAATGTTGTATGTTTTCAAGAAGGAGTTAGCCATAACTCATTGGGTTAAAGAGATCAAAGGATATGGGGGGAAAGTGGTAACGGGTTACTGAGTTGGATGATCAGCCATGATCATAATGATGGCAGAGCTGGCTCAAAGGGCCGAATGACCTCCTCCTGCTCCTATTTTCTATGTTCCATCAATGGCCTTCCGTCCAGGTGGCACAGTGGGCTCACCCCACAGCCCAACGGTGTTCAATGCAAGGATAAGGATAATCTTTATTAGTAGGCTTACATTAACACTGCAATGAAGTTACTGTGAAAATCCCCTGGTCGCCACATTCCGGTGCCTGTTCGGGTACACGGAGGGAGAATTCAGAATGTCCAATTCACCTAACAAGCTCGTCTTTTGGGACTTGTGGGAGGAAACCGGAGCATCTGGAGGAAACCCACACAGACACGAGATAATGTGCAGACTCTGCACAGACAGTGATCCAAGCCGGGAATCAAACCTGGGACCCTAGTGCTGTGAAGCAACAGTTCTAACCACCGTGCTATCATGCCGCCCATGTAGGTGGATTGGCCACGCTAAATTGCCCCTTAATTGGAAAAAATAATTTATTTTCAAAAAAAGACTTTCTTTCAAGGGGCAGCACTGTATCTCAGTGGTTAGCACTGTGGCTTCACAGCGCCAGGGTCTCAGGTTCGATTCCCCACTGGGTCACTGCCTGTGTGGAGTCTGCACGTTCTCCCCGTGTCTGCGTGGGTTTCCTCCGGGTGCTCCGGTTTCCTCCCACAGTCCAAAGACGTGCAGGTTAGGTGGATTGGCCATGATAAATTGCCCTTAGTGACCAAAAAAGTTAGGAGGGGTTATTGGGTTACGAGGGTAGGGTGGAAGTGAGGGCTTAAATGGGTCGGTGCAGACTCGATGGGCCGAATGGCCTCCTTCTGCACTGTATGTTCTATAAGGCCAGAAGTGGGATGATTGCTGATGGTAGCACACTATTGAGCATTATTCCCGACTCTTCAGATATTGAAGCAGTCTGTGTCCATGTGAAGCAAGACCTGGACAACATTCAGATTTGGGCTGATAAGTGACAAGTAACATTTGTGCCAGGCAATGATCATGTCTAACAAGAGATAATGTAACCATTGACATTCAATAATATTATCATCACTGAATTCCCCACTAACAACATCTTGGGAGGTTACCATTGATCAGAAACTGAATTGACAAGCCATATAAATACTGTGGATACAAGAGCAAGGCAGATAATAATCTTTATTGTCACAGGTAGGCTTATATTAACACTACAATGAAGTTCCGGGAATCCTGCGGTGATAATGCACATCCTGACTCCCCAAAGCCTGCCCACCATCTACAAGGCACAAGTCAGGAGTGTGATGGAATACTCTCCATTTGCCGAGATAAATGCAGCTCCAACAACACTCAAGAAGCTCGACATCATCCAGGACAAAGCAGCACTTGATTGACATGCCATTCACCACTGCTGCACAATGGCAGTGGTGTGTGCTATCTACAAGATGCACTGCAGGAGTATACTGAGGCTCCTTTGACAGCACATTCCAAACCTGCAACCACTACCACCTAGACGTACAAGGGTAGCAGATACCTGGGAACACCATCACCTGGAAGTTTCCTCCAAGCCACTCACCATCTTCCCTTGGAACTATGCCACTGTTCCTTTGGGTAAAAATCCTGAAACTCCCTCCCTAATAGCCCTGTGGATGTACCTACAACACATGGACTGCAGCGGTTCAAGAAGGCAGCTCACCACCACCTCGAGGGCAGTTAGGGATGGGCAATAAATCCTGGCCTAACCAACAATGTTCGCATCCCCTGAATGAATTAGAAAATATATAAAATATTTAGACATACTTAAGGATTAGCAGTCTAGCATTCACCACCATGCCTGTCATTTAAAAAAAATGTAAATTTAGAGTACCCAATTCATTTTTTCCAATGAAGTGACAATTTAGCGTGGCCAATCCACCTAGCCGGCACATCTTTGGGTTGTGGGGGCGAAACCCATGCAAACACAGGGAGAATGTGCAAACTCCACACGGAGAGTGACCCAGAGCCGGGATCGTACCTGGGACCTCGGCACCGTGAGGCAGCAGGGCTAACCCACTGGGCCACCGTGCTGCCCTATCATGCCAGTAATGTAAGGCTCACTAACGTATCACTTACAATTTCAACTCCACCTGCAGTGCTTGTTTTGTTACTATCTTACGTTCACTTTAAAAGCAACTGATGTTTTCACCCATTTCAGACTAACAGTGCCTTGTGCTTCATGACATTAGCTGGCAATAGTCTTTGTCCTATTACCTGCCAAATGTCTCATTATGAAATCCCATTGATGCCAATTAGCTATCAACAGTGAAACTAATTGTTAGACCTAATAGCACTTCTGCCTATCCCAATTAGCCTGGAAGCCCTCGGATTTAATACATGAACAGTAACTTTTTTTTGATGACACCTCATGTATGAATGATTACACAAGTTCACCGATTATTTAATTTTAATATTTCCGACTAAAGTTGAAGTAGTTGTTTCGACAACCCTCTCATTCTAAATTCCAGTGAATACAGCCCTAGTTGACCCAATCTCTCCTCATACGACAATCCTGCCACCCCAGGAATCAGTCTGGTGAGCCTTCTCTGTCTTCTCTCTGTGGCAGGTATATCCCTTCTTAGATAAGGAGACAAAAACGGCACAGAATTGACTAGCTGTATCCTGTGACATTGCTTATGTGTGTTCGAGAATTTAAAGCATGGTTGCAGTATTTACGTGCTCATCTGCCTGGCCCCATTAAGACAAAACTCCTGGACTCTCACTGGACCAAGGATCTAAAAAGACAACTATTGAGCTCAGTCGTTTCTTTATTTCGTGGGATGTGGGCATCATTGGCTGAACCAGCATGTATTGCCCATCCCCAATTGCCCTTGAGAAGATGAATTGCTTTCTTGAACCACTGCAGTCCATGTGGTGTAGGTCCAGGAGTTTGGCCCAGTGACAGTGACGGAACCCAGTGATATATTTCCAAGTCAGGATGGTGAGTGACCTGGAGGGGAACCTCCTGGTGGTGGTGTTCATGTGTATCTGCCACCCACGTCCTTCTGGGTAGTGGAGGTTTAGACAGTGCTATCGTAGGTGCCTTGGTTGTTGTGGTGCATCTTGTAGATGGTATACATTGCTGCCACTTTGGTGGAGGGACTGAATATTTAATATTGTGGATGGAGTGCCAATCGAGTGGGTTGCTTTGTCCTGGATGTTGTAGGGTTAACCTCGATTGTTCTGCACATTAATTGCTGCTTGGGGAGAAGCCAGGTCATCTCTAGGTCAATCATGTAAATGTGTGCCTTTTCAAGAGGTATATTCATTTGAGAGGCAATGCATCATACAATATGTGACTCCACAGTCTGGGCATTGGTAATGCTCTAACTTGTCCACAGAAAAGTGTAAGGTTAATGGCGAAAATGTTTTTTCAGGATGTACTTTCTGTGTGGTGTGGGTATCGAGCCATGTCGACCAAAATCCACTTCTGGTCCAATAACTGATTGCTGTCAATTTGGCTTATTCCATGCAGCAGTGCGTTACAATTGGACCTTAGTGTCCTTATGTTGGAGAAAATAATGGAGGAAATTAAGCATTGTTCCTGCTTTGCACTGACGTTGCTGTGCATTACAGATGTATAGGGTGGGGGCTGGAGTGGAGACGGGTGTGATGTTCCCTATGGCCGCATATTGTAGCAACACTTACTGCTGAAGTTTACACAGGAGTGGCGCTTTGACGAGATAAATCAGCACCGTACCTCAACATGAATCGTTAGTTTAGCTGGGGAGGAGGAGGAGGAGGGACTGAACAAGAATTTAACTTTCCTAATGCTATTTTTTACATTTCCACGACAGCCATCAGTGTCAGAAATGCACCATTTTTGCCCAACCTTCCGGCTTTCTGTCAATAACGGAAAACAGGGGTCATAGAGCAGTGGTTAGTAGGGTGAGTGGGTAGCACAGCAGCCAATTCCCAATCTCATCTCCATGGAATTGTGTACCCGTGCTAAGTGGAAGGTTCCAGGAACACCAAGAGGCATTATTCTTATTAGCCCCTCCCTTCTCATCTTTCTTCTCCTCCACTCCCCACCGTCCCTGCCCTCTTTCACTCACCAGTTGTTCCACAAGTGTTGTTCCAATTGCTGATGACCAGTTCAGGCAGTGAGCTGTTCTCGGGGCCTATGTCAGTGATGCTAGAAGTTGAGGAAGGCAGATTGTTCCTTCATCTATAAGTTGAAATACTAACCCACCATCTGGCACATCTTTCCATGACCTTCAAGATTGGACATTTCCCAAGCAGAAGAACCACGGAGGCAATTTTACCCGACTGCTCCATGATCCACTATCCCGTTACAATAACCATCATTATTTCATTGTGAGAGTCGACTGCTTTAAGCACAAATTTCTCAGTGTTAATCTAAGCCTTTCTCCATCATTGTTTCTTGAGGACTTTATTATCACATTCAATGTGGTTAGATCATTGTCTGGTAACAGTAGGTTCAGCACAGTGTTGTCTATTGATAGTGCACCTCGGCAGCGAACAAGAAACAACCCTCTGACTTTCAATTCTCTCCTTCCCCCAGTTGTCAAGGAAATACACAAAAGGATAACAGTCCCTGGTAACAATTAGCAAAGCTGGTGTGTAAAAGTTGGACCAAATCCATCAAAGTAAATAAAGTGCTCTAACTTCACAAGGAATCCAAGACTGTGATCCAATGCCAGTTCTGGGGCTCCCATCATCCATCTGTGATTTTGCTTTGATCAAATACTCTGAATTAATCTAAAATCCACATTAGGTTTTGTATGTGTGTGTGTGTGTGGGGGGGTGGGGGGGGGGGGGGGGGGTGGATGCGGGTGGAGGTCGGGAAAGGAGGAGAGGAAAGGTTAGAGAGAGAGAGAGAAACTTCAAAAATAAAAATATACCAAGAATTATTTTTCCCATTATGGGGATTTGATTCACTTAACACTAGCTGTCTTTTACTTTTTCATCCAACCTGAGTAATTAAATTACTCTGGTGTCACTTTGAGAACTCTATAATGTAAATTTTTTTCAGTTTACTTGGAGACAATAGGCGGTGAAAATACATAATTGAAAATGGTGACAATCTCTCCTCCATGGCAACTGGGTGGCACGGTAGCACAGTGGTTGACACCATTGCTTCACAGTGCCAGGGACCCGGGTTCGATTCCCGGCTTGGGTCACTGTCTGTGTGGAGTCTGCACGTTCTCCCCGTGTCTGTGTGGGTTTCCTCCGGGTGCTCCGGTTTCCTTCCACAGGACCCGAAAGACGTACTTGTTAGGTGAATTGGACATTCTGAATTCTCCCTCTGTGTACCCGAACAGGCGCCGGAATGTGGCGATGAGGGGATTTTCAAGAGGACTTAATTGCAGCGTTAATGTAAACCTACTGGTGACACTAATAAAGATTATTATTATGGAGTTGGGCAATAAAATACTTAATGGCACCAAATTTGGATTTCAAGTTTGATTAAGTGGGGCTCTCTGCTCACTGGAATTTCTTTCTTGTCCCGGTTCAAATTTTGTTTCATAACACTGCTGTGAAGGAACTTGTGATGGTTTAGACCACTTTGTCACTCAGATTGAGATGCTTAAATCAGCTGCTTCTGCCACTTCCCTCCGTTCACCTAGCACAATGGACCAAACCTTCCATAACCCTGCCTTAACACTGAACCTGAATCTTTCTCCAGCTTTTCTCTGAAATCGCCTCATCGCCCCTCTGTACTCACCATGAGACCCACATTTTACTCCCTCAACTCTATTCTCCGCAAACTGTCAACCATCCAGTTTCCCTTCCTGGCCCCCCATGCAAGCTGATATTGTTAACAGTTCTTGCTCCTTTATGTCCACTCACTGCCTTCTCAAACGAAATACATCCTCGATCCCACTATTCCTGCAAACTATCACCTCATCTCTAACCTCTCTTTTCTGTCCACAATCCTTGAGCATGTTGTCACCTTCCAAATCCATCCCCATCTTTCCCACAACTCCATGTTTGAATCCCTCCAATCCTGCTTCCTGCCACGGTACTGAAATGGCCCTTATCAATGGTACTTATGAGGGACAGCATGGTGGCACAGTGGTTAGCACTGCTGCCTCACACCACTAGGAACCAGGTTCGACTCCAGCCTTGGATGACTGTGCGGAGTTGCCATTTCTCTTTGTGTCCACGTGGGTTTCCTCCGGGTGCTCTGGTTTCCTCCCACAGTCCAAAGATGTGCAGGTTAGGTGGATTTGCCATGCTAAATTGCCCCTAATATGTGCAGGTTAGGTGGGATTGCGAGGACAGGATGGGGAAGTGGACCTAGGTGGGTTGCTCTTTCAGAGGGTTGGTGCAGGAACAATGGGTCAAATGTCCTCCTGCACTGTAGGGATTCAATAGATTTAACTGACCATAAGCATCTCTCTGTTAGAGAGCGGCAATTAGTTATAATGCTTAAGGGGCTCTACTCCAGATAAAGCATGGGGCAAGGCATGGAAGAATTCCTTCGTCAACTAGCACACAGAATCATAGAATCAATCAGTACGGAAGAGGCCCATCGGCCCATCTAGCCTGCACTAACAAAAAGCAACTCTAAATCTACACTAATCTCACTTCCCAGCACTTGGCCCATATCCTTGAATGCTATGGCATTTCAAGTGTTCATCCAAGTACTTTTTAAAGGTTATGAGGTTTCCTGCCTCAATTACCCTCGCAGACAGTGCATTCCAGATTCCCACCACACTCTAGCTGAAATTCTTTTCCTTAAATCCCCTCTAAATCTCCTATCTTTCTCCTTAAAATTATGCCCCATTGTTATTGACCCTTCAAATAAAGGGAACAGCTGCTTCCTATCCACCCTGTCCATACCCCTCATAATCTTATACACCTCAATCAGGTCCCCTCTCATCCTCTACTCTACAGAAAACAACCCAAGCCTATCCAGCCTCTCTTCATAGCTAAAATTCTCCAGCCTAGGCAACATCCTGGTGAATCTCCTCTGCACTCTCCAGCGCAATCACATCCCTCCTATAGTGCGGTGACTAGTATAAGGATTGAATCCACACTGTTGGTGTCAGTCTGCAGCACCTTCTGAGCAACTGAGCTAGCCGATCCCACTCCCCCTATCATAACTGACATCCTTCTCAACCTGTCTACAGCCTTTGATACAGTTGATGGCACCACCCTGCTCTATTGCCTCCCCTCCATTGCCCAGTCGAGTGGGATCGGTTCCACTCTTATCTATCCACTGAAAGCTCGGGAATTATCTGCATTGGCTTCTCTTCCTGTTCCTCTTGTATCTCCTTTGGTGTGCCCTCCAACCCCCGAAGGGTTCTATCCTATTTTCATCAACATATTTCCCCTGGTGACAATTTTCCATAAACACAATGTCTGGTTCCACTCTACCTTCCATTCCAACTCTACCTTGGTTCGATCTCTCACAACGCCAAGCTTTTACTGATCTTTCCTATGTGGCTCTCCGTCAGATTATGCTTGATGACACTCCAGTGAAGCAGCTGGGAACGTTTTATCATGTTAAAGATGCCATACAAATACAAATCATTGTTGTCATTTCGGTATCTGGGTATGGTACTGGACTAATAACCCAGAGTTTGACTTCAAACCCCACTGTGATAAATTAAGTAATCCGATACAAAAAATGTGGCTGACTATGAAAGATGCTGTATGTTCCAAAAGCCCAATGGTTCACTGATTTTGTTTGGTACCCACACACAGCATGACCTACATCTGACTTGTAATGCACATTATGTGGCTTAACCATCAAATAAGTCACTCACTCTTTTTTTTGAAACCACTAAAAGAAGAGAAGGCACTGAATGCAGCCTTGTTCGAATTGCTAACCCCTTGGGGGGGGGGATGTCACTGTCCGCAGGGTGTTCTTTAGGATCTAGAAGAGGAATTTCCAAACTGTGCAGGGCTGTGAACCACGCTATCTTAGCCATCTGGCTTATATAACCCAACCAACTCAGTCCTATCAGCACTTAGTTCTTCCACTCTGTGTTTGAATCTCATGGATTTGAAGATTTGGAAGGATCGTGTTTAGCCAAGTTGTCTCATTGATGGATGCATACTAAACCAGTCTGCAGAATCTGCACTTTGACACTTATATCAATGAACAGAATTGTGGATTTAAACTCTATACTCAGCCCTCAAAGCTCCATGCCAGGTATTATTAATTCAAAATGCTTGGAGCAACCCATGTCTAGTATATTTCTTGGATATTCAATAACTTGCTCAATTGACAGCAGATGGGAAATTTCATTCCAGCAATTAATTCTTTTAAATTATTGTTCCATTTTTTAAAGCAACTTTCTCATCATGTTTCTTGCAGCATGTACCATCCTCAGTTTAATTTAAGTACCCAAATCTTTTTCTTCCCTAATAAGAGGCAATTTCGCATGGCCAATTCTCACCTGCTCTGCACATAGAACATAGAACATAGAACAGTACAGCACAGAACAGGCCCTTCAGCCCTCGATGTTGTGCCGAGCAATGATCACCCTACTCAAACCCACGTATCCACCCTATACCCGTAACCCAACAACCCCCCACCTAACCTTACTTTTTTAGGACACTACGGGCAATTTAGCATGGCCAATCCACCTAACCCGCACATCTTTGGACTGTGGGAGGAAACCGGAGCACCCGGAGGAAACCCACGCACACACGGGGAGGACGTGCAGACTCCGCACAGACAGTGACCCAGCCATCTTTAGGTTGTGGGGGTGAGACCCCCGCAGACACCGGGAGAATGTGCAAACTCCACACGGACAGTGACCCGGGGCTGGGATCGAATTGAGTCCGGGTCCTCAATCAGTTTAATTTAAGTAAGAGTATTGAAAGAGACTTCCTCCTGACCTTCTGCCCAATCTGCTATCTAAGTGGGTCTCTGTAGAGGACAGAGTTTATCAGTTTCATGACCTTCCCATCACTTTTCGGGATGACTTTCACTTTCACAGGGTGGTGTTGGATAAATCTGCATTTCACTATTCCACAGCAATGTGACCACTTGGCTTTGGAATCCAAACCATTTAAGCCAGCTGTAAATAAAATGCAGCCAGCATACAGTGACCAGCAACAGTGACCAGGGGCTTTTCTTTGCCTGACCCGAGTGGTGGGACCACTAAGATGGGCCTGGGACCCAAGAACTATGGTAGGAATATTGCACTACGGAGCTGTTGGCTGACTCGAGGTGGGGAGGAGGGGTGAGAGATCCCTGGCAAGGTTGATCACCTGGAATGTGCGGGACTTGGAGGAGGTGCAGCGGTGAAAAGGGCAAGGGATCATCTTGACCAAGTCACACATGGATGGGAGATCAGGGGAGAATGTCAGGTGGTGATGGATGAGGTTTTGGATGTAGATAGGGAGTATGTATTGCGAACAAACACCAGAGCTTTGGGCACACAGGAAGAAATTGCAAATGCAGTTTGACCTGCTATCCACAGGTCAGGTGGTGCACCAGCGGAGGCGCTTAAAGGAGATGGTATCTGAGTACGGGGAGAAGGCTAGCCGCCTGTTTGCTCATCAGTTAAAGCGGCAGGAGGCTGCCAGGAAGATTGTGCAGGTGCGGGAGCCGGGGTGGGCTGGTTTCTGCCCCGCAAAAAGTCAGTGAGGTGTTTTGGTCCTTTTAGGAGGGGCTCCAAAGGTCTGAGCCACCAGAGGACAATTAGGGGATGGTGGAGTTCTGGGAGTTTGGAGTTTCCTCAGGTGGGGGAGGAGTTGTGGGAAGAATTGGAGCGCCGATGAGGTTGGAGGTCATCCGCAGGGCCTTGGGAAAGATACAGACAGGGAAGGTGCGAGGACCAGATGGGTTCCTGGTAAAATTCTATAAGAAGGTTGCGGAAGGGCAGCACGGTGGCACAGTGGTTAGCATTGCTGCCTACGGCGCTGAGGACCCGGGTTCGAATCCCGGCCCTGGGTCACTGTCTGTGAGGAGTTTGCACATTCTCCCCCGTGTCTGCGTGGGTTTCACCCCCACAACCCAAAGATGTGCAGGGTAGGTGGATTGGCCACGTTAAATTGCCCCTTAATTGGAAAAAATGAATTGGATATTCTAAATTTATAAAAAAAAAGAAGGTTGCGGATCAGCTGACCGTAAAGCTGGCCCTACCTTGGGCTAAACAGCTGGCTTGTCATGCAGAACAAGGACAACAGCGTGGGTTCAATTCCTGTACCAGCCTCCTCGAACAGGCGTCGGAATGTGGCTACTAGGGGTTTTTCACAGTAACTTCATTGAAGCCTACTCGTGACAATAAGTGATTATTATTATTATTATTATAAGTGTGAAGTTTGGGAGGGGACGCGGTTCCTCTTTCTTTTTTGTTTTTACATTGCTATTGGTGTTCTATGTCTTATTGGGGTTGCGATTTGTATAAAATGACAAATGTTCAATAAAATATTTAGTAAAAAAAATGCAGCCGGAAAACTATTTTCAGTCCACCGTTCCTTCACCTAGAACATCAGTTAAATTGTTACCACTCCACGTACTTCTGATTCTCCATTCATTACTTCCCTTGCTACAGAGAACTGATGGAGTGAAGAACCCGGCAAGGGTGGGATCTAGGTGAGTTTGGGGGAGCTACAGGTTTAACCCTGCCCAGTTATACACACCATTGGAGGATAACGGAGCGTAAAGTCAAGTGGTATTTAAACCAGGCACCTGACCCAAAAGCAGTCTCCATTCCACTGAGGTTAAAATCAGGGCGAGAGGGCCTTCATCACACTGGTTGATGTTGATTTTCCTCCTCTTGTTTTATGCACATTATAGCCGCTCTAATTAATAATGTCAAAGACCAGTCAAATGATGTAACAAGGATCTCTGATCCTGAGCTTTGGCTATGCTACAATTGTGGCATTGATCGCACAAGGCAGTCACATAATCCTCACCATAACACACTAAGCACTGGCTTTGATCAAGGACGCGATCCACAAATTAGAACTAAAAAAATCCTGGGGAATCCTTGAATCCTACATATATGAAAAATGGGATTTATTCAGTCTCAGTAAACCAACGCGTATACGTGGATGGGCAGAACCCTGGACTATGATGCCCAAATTAACAGCAAAACCCTAATAACGAGGTCATTTGCCCCCTCTGTCACATCGCTCTTAGCCATAATCCTCTTGGCATTTTACGACCAGTCGCATCGACATAGAGGTACATCATAAATGTGACTCCTGGATGGTTACAGTATTTAAAAGAGTGCGTCAATCCAGCTATATCCAGTTACAGCTTGCTCCATAAACCCACTCGAGTTGGTTTATACCCCATGCCAACTGATGCATTGCTATGAACTCTTTGGACACTACTTCAGCTGTTTGATTTTTCTGAATATCTTTGGTTAATATTGGTTTTAGGCAGAAGCCAAATACTCCCCTCACCCCACCCCCCGGGTCAACCGAGAAGTGAAACGGTGCACGTAGAAATATCTGTTATTCGTTTTGAGGCTTGAAAATGTTGGATTTCGAGCCCACTTTTACAGTGCCTGCATTCAGAGGAATCTGACCCGTAAACACATGCCCGTAGGGCTTTCACTATGGCAGCTCAGGCTGTTTTTCTGCTCTGAGCAGGATTGTGTTACAGACTGGGCACATGTACTGAGGATTCCTTAACCATGAGGAAAACTTTGAATCATCAGCCTTGAAAGGAACTAAATGAGCAGGAAAAATTCCAGAGGTCTTTAAGATACTAAGTGGAATAGAAAAGGTTAGTCCAGAGCAGTACTGGTTTACAGGAAACAGGAACCATCAGGACAGGCATTTTGGTCAAAGCTGATCTGACCTTGCAATGTTGCGCACACATGATGATTGATGTTTGCAATGGTCTACCGGGCAGTGCAGTGGTGTTGAAATGATGATGGGGCCATCAGCTTCTGCGGTGGGGCCATCAGCTTCTGCGGTGGGGCCAAGTGATCCCTCCCTTTTTATTAGTACCTCTGTGATCATTAAAGGGCGAGTTTGCTGTGGCGATTCTACTGACCTGACATTCATCTCCTGATTACCACCCAGTTGAAGTCTGAAGCCCAAAAGGTGGGCGCTGAAAGATGAACAGAAATCCTGTTTAAACTTCACAACAAAATTGCATTCTGCAAATCCACTTCTTCAATTCTTTGCCCACTCTACACTTCTGTCTGTTACAGTGGTCAACTGGTGGCTCATTTATTTATTTATTTATTGTATAAATTTAGCACACCCAATTCTCTTTTTTTCCCAATTAAGGGGCAATTTAGCCAATCCACCTACCCTGCACATCTTTGGGTGTGGCTGGGGAGACCCATGCAGACACGGGGAGAATGTGCAAACCCCACACGGCCAGTGATCTGGGGCCGGGGCCGAATCCAGGTCCTCAGCACTGTGAAGCAGGAGTGCTAACCACTGCGCCAGCATGCCGCCCCCCCCCCCTACTGGTGGCTCTTTTATATCAAAGCAATCAATCCCTGGCGCATTAAGTTGTGGTTGATTATGACCGGTGATAATTGATGTTAAAAGCTTGATATTACATTTAGTATGGTGCTTTTCTTTAGCTGTTCCGATTTTAACAGTGGAACGAGTGTGTGACAGTCAACTTCAAAGTTGAAATTTTGTGATATGATTTGTTTAGCAATAACAATAATAATAATAATATGGTCTGGAGCTTCCTGAAGGCACAGTGGACAATGTGCTGCCTTTTGCATTTCTGAGCCCCATACATTCCTAATTTATGTTGCGCTATTTAACTTCCGTCTCGGTGAATTTTGGGCAGGTCCCTTAGTTTCAACATCGGTGGCAATCAAACCTTCTGCTTGGGGATCGCTATTCAGTATTTTCTGCTGGAACTGGAGGTTGGATGGTGACAGGACTGGCTCACCTGTGGTGTCTTTTGCCTTGGTCCAGATTCCCACCCCCACAATGTCCACCTGTGAATACCAGCCACTTGGACCCAGCACCACCAGGCCACTAGCATCGATGGAAGCATATTGCAGCAGGCGTCACCTGAGCTTCAGCCTCTGTCTCATCTTAAACATTGCCGCATGACCAGAAACATCGGAAATAGGAGCAGGAATGGGCCATTCGGCCCCTCGGGCCTGCTCCACCATTCAGAATGATCATGGCTGATCCTCTCTCCCCATATCCCAGGATTTCTCTAGTCTCCAGAAATCTATCTATTCCCTTTGTAAATATATTCAGCGACTTGGCCGCCACAGCCTCCTGGGGTAGAGAATTCCATTGGTTCACCGCCCTCTGAGTGAAGACATTTCTCCTAATGGACTAGATGCATAAACAGTTTGTGGCAGTTGCCAGCAATGCCAACTGGGATGAGATGTCTTGGTATGGCTGAAAAGGAGCACCTACAACAGCTACACAAACAGGGCCAGGCCTCCGACCACTTTGACGCCAGGTTTGGCTTCACTCAAACTGGCGTGTTACAAGGCAGTGTGAGAAGCTTAGGAGTTAGCGACAGAAAGATGGTGGACAACCTGATCACATATGAAGGGTTATTTTGGGGAACAATAGACATAGAACATAGAATCCTTACAGTACAGATGGAGGCCATTTGGCCCATCAAAATACTCTGAAAAAGCACCCTACCGAGGTTCACTCCCCTGCCCTATCCCCTTAATCCCACCTAATCTGCACAATTTTGGATACTATGGGGCAATTTTGTAGGATGGCCAATCTGCCAACCTGCACAGCTTTTGGCTGCGGGAGGAAGCTTGAGCACCCGGAGGAAACCCACGCAGGCCCGAGGGGAACGTGGAAACTACACACAGACAGTCACCCAAGACCCAAATTGAACCCGGGTCCCCGGCACTGTGAGGCAGCAGTGGGCTCCTCTCTACTTATGTAAAACCTGGGCCTGTTTGTTGGAAAAGTAAATTTTTTTATGTGTGCCGCTGCATTTAGGCAGGGAGGATAAAATTAAAGTATTGGTGCTTTTGTTTTACAAATGTGTGAGGTTGGGTTTGTGTTACAGATTGTACATAATGGATGGGAGATGCAGCAAAACATTGTAATGGCAGAAACTGTGGCTTTGCTTATTTTTCATTTTGATCATGAACAGAATGTTAATTGGTTTCAGACGCTGACGGCTGTTCCTGGTCAGTGGGCAATCATTTGACTTTTTCTTGTTGCCAGTAGCTTGCAGAGAGAAATATTTTTTATTTATTTATTTATTTTTTAAAAACATTTAGAGTACCCAATTCATTTTTTCCAATTAAGGAGCAATTTATTGTGGCCAATCCACCTACACTGCACATCTTTGGGTTGTGGGGGCGAAACCCACGCAAACACGGGGAGAATGTGCAAACTCCACACGGACAGTGACCCAGAGCCGGGATCGAACCTGGGACCTCGGCGCCGTGAGGCAACAGGGCTAACCCACTGCTCCACCGTGCTGCCCATGCAGAGAGAAATATAACAGCATTTGCCTTTTGCAACCCTAGGTTTGCTTTAATGGCCCAAATGAGCTGATCCACTGGATTCCTAGTAATTTAATCACAGGATCTTCCACCCTCCCAGTCAGACAGCCTTCTTTTGTCACATCTCCAGCATCTGTAAAACCTCTGGAAAGATGGCTTACATTTATGCAGCGGTTTCCATAACTACTGGCCATCTCAGAGTGCTTGACAGCTGATGAGGTGTGGTCACTGTTGCAAAGAAGGAAGTATAGTCAGCCAATCTGTGCCGAGCAAGCTCCCACAAACGCAGCAGGATCATAACCAGACAATGTGTTTATGCGATGTTGACAGATATTGGCAGGGCAATAGGGATAATTCCCCTGCTGTTCTTCAGAGTAATGCCATGGGATCTTTCACATCCATCTGCATAGCCAGATAGTGGCCTCAGTTCAATATCTGACCTGAAAGATGACACCTCAGACAGTGCAGCCCTCCCTCAGTACTGCGCTAGAGTGTCGGCCTGGTGTTTTCTGCTCAATTCCTGGAGTGGGAATTGAAGCCAGTGTGAAAGGCAGTGAAGTTGCCTAAGGCCCTTCACAGGAGCGTTACCCAACAAAGTGTTCAAGGAAACTGAAAGAAGGTGCACCATTTTTGTAAATGGCTCAATGATTTTTCTCCCAGGTTGCTTGGTAGTGATGTCCTGGAGATTATTCTGGACAAGTGGGAGACTTCAATACAATCCTCGCAGAGTTGGCAAGCCTTTCTGACCCATACAGCATTGACCTCTCAAGGTTGAGAACAGATGGGCGAGGTCATTCAACCAATTTAACCCACTTGTGTGTAGAAATCTACCGAAACCTGGTCGCAGTTTAATAAAACTAGCCAGGAACTAAGTTGCTCCTAAAGCTTTCGCGCAAACAGCTTGCAAGGAGACTGAAATAAACGGAGGCGTTTCTGAATCACACTGAACCTGGTCCCCATGTCTCTGGCAGAAGAGCAATATGGGGGAGGGGAGCGGAGAGTAAACTTCGGCACACCAACTACACTGATCTTACCCTGTACGACAGGCTCAAGTAGTTAGAACTGGTTTCAGTAAACAGTGCTTGTGCACAGATTGCACTGCCAAGTCTTTCTTAAAAAGGAAATCTAACTTTAAAGAATAAGGGACATTTCCTGCCAGCTGTTGTGAGTTAAATAAAGGTAAAGCAGTCTTCCTCTCTCTCTGCATTTACTGATATAACAATGATCACACTTCCTCTTGGGCTGATTGCTCATGCCTAAAACTAGTCTTCCTATTACACTTGAATAAGACTTAGGCAGTGACTCCAGTAGTTCATTAAAACACACACACAGCTTTTTAAAAATTGCTCTGGAGAGCAGCTGATAGTAGTTGTCATTTTTGCGCAGATCGAAAAAGTGGAGGGAGGGTCTGGTATTCTGTTTAAACTTGGCTTGGCGATAGTATCCTTGCAGCTGAGTCACAAGGTCAAGGGGTCAAGCCCCACTCCAGCGTTCTGCTCCTTCAGTGCTGTGGGACTGAGGGGGTGCTCGCTAGCAGATGAGGAGGTCAGAAACTTGGGTCCTGTCTGCCCACTTCCCTGCTTCAGCTGGATTTGAAACACGCCTTGGCAGTGCTCAAAGGACAGTCCGCAGTTTCCCCAATGTTCCGGCCAACGTTCTGTCCTCGGCCAACACCAACAATAATAGATCACCTCGTCTGTCATCGCATTGTACTTATCGGGACAGTGCTGTGCACAAAATGGTTGGCACATTCGCCACCTGCAAGGGGATGGTAACAGAATGGTAATGTCACTGGACTAGTAATTCATAGAATTTTTTTCCCATAGAATTTACAGTGCAGAAGGAGGCCATTCGGCCCATCGAATCTTCACCGGCTCTTGGAAAAAGCACCCTACCCAAGGTCAACGCCTCCACCCTATCCCCATAACCCAGTAACCCCACCCAATACTAAGGGCAATTTTGGACACGATGGGCAATTTAGCATGGCCAATCCACCTAACCTGCACATCTTTGGACTGTGGGAGGAAACCGGAGCACCCGGAGGAAACCCACGCACACACGGGGAGGATGTGCAGACTCCGCACAGACAGTGACCCAAGCCGGAATCGAACCTGGGACCCTGGAGCTGTTAAGCAATTGTGCTATCCACAATGGTACCGTGCTGCCCGAGGTGACATGAGTTCAAACCTCACCATGATAGCTGGGGGAGGGGGGAGGGGATCTTCAATTTAATTAATCAATATTTAGGAAATAAAATGCTCGTCTCATTAATCATGGTTCACTATTGCTCTGTAAGGGAGGAAATCTGCCAATCCTTACTTAGTCTGGCCTACATGTGACTCCTGATCCACAGCAATACATTTGACTCCTAACTATCCTAAAGCCACTCCGTTGTTTGAAGCTGCTACAGAAAAAGCACTAGATGCATCTATCTACAGCACATTGACTACTGGGTTCAAGAAGTCAGCTCACCACCACCTTCTGAAGGGCAATTAGGGATGGGCAATAAATGCCTGTGACGCTCACATTCTGCAAGCGGCCTTTAATCCGATAAAAAAGAAACCTAACTGTAGACACTGCACTCCAAAAAGATAATTCATTATATTTGAAATATGTTGAAATGCTTCTGAGGGAGAGGGTAAAATTCTATATAAATGTAACTTTTCACCTCCCCCCTCCTCTCTCTTGAAATGTATCAATATTAAATCGGGGAGCCTAGAGATTATGGTACTGGATTAGCAATCCCACAATGGCAAGATAGGGAACTAAATCCTTGACAGTCCAATTGCAAATGAAGATGCCAACACTGATACATGCTATCTGCTTAAACAATAACTGTAATGTGGGCATCCTACCTTTCTTCTTGAGCAAGCATAAAGATCACAGGCCCACTTACTGGGCCTACCAAGGTCTCCCAAAGGCGGTGTCAACATCAGGCTAACTCTGAGAGCACTGGTTTAGCACACTGGGCTAAATCGCTGGCTTTGAAAGCCGACCAAGGCAGGCCAGCAGCACGGTTCAATTCCCGTACCAGCCTCCCCGAACAGGTGCCGGAGTGTGGCGACTAGTAACTTCATTTGAAGCCGACTTGTGACAATAAGCGAGTTTCATTTTTCATTTCACCAGCCTATAACCTGGCAGGTAAACCTCCACAGCGATAAGTACCACAGTGGATAATGAGCATTGGTACAAAAGAATACTTCCGTTTCAGCACACTTTAAAACGAAACATTCATCATTCTGTGCAATGTCTCTATGGTCCTATTCTCCTGCCATTTTCCCCACCTTTGAGAAAGTTTGGGGATTTTCTTTATTTTGTGTTCTTTATAATCGATGTATTGGAAAATAGTAATTAAGTGATGGCGTTTGGTGGATTATAGCACTTTCAAAAAAATATATTTTAATTAAAAGCATTTTCAAAAATATATATACAGACTAACGAAAAGCAGTAACAACACGACACAGCCAGACCACAGTCTCCCCCCCCCCCGCCCTCTAACCCCCCCTCCACCCCCCCCCCCCCCCCCCCCAACCCCCACCCCTCCCCCCCCCTCCCCTTTTTCGGATTATAACACTGTTAAATCTCCATTCATTCGTGGACTCCTGGAAATCTGTCCTCACCAGAAACAGAACTCAAATGTTTTAATTCTGAATCAGTGTAATACTATAAATACATAAATACTGAGGTCATCACTAATGTTGGTGGTATATTGGGTTTGCTGGTTGTGGTATTTGCTTCAAACTGCACTGTTTGGAATTTATTAACTCTGCTGATCTGGGGGCCGGTGCCAGGAAAAATGACAAGAGGAGCATCTTTTACGCTGGTTTGACCGACCGGCACATCTGGCAGGGCAGCACTCCCTCAGTGGGACACTGCAGCAGCAGAGTACCTCTTTTTCTTAATTGCTCAAGCCCTGAACCCACAAACGTCTGACTCAGGGTAAGTCTGTCACTTACTGAGTCACCACTGAATGCTTTTAGTGACGGATGCCCCAGTGGGATTGCTCCATAACTCTTCACTCATGTTGCTGTAGCAGACAGCTTCTATTGGTTATCAAATCACAGAAGTGCAATCAGTTTATTTAACGTGAGACTGTAGCAGTTTAGTCACATCCGACTGAGTCATCGCTCAATCTTAAATCAACTGGGTAAACCTGGCAGTGACCAAATGCGATAGGGGTGGAACAGCCGTACGTATTTTGGACCCCATTATCCAATCCTGTCCTGCAGATTACAGAATATTGAAAGAAGCTGAGATTAAAGAGCTAATTTCTCTTCTTTGCTTCTGCCCCAGTCTGTGTAACATTGCAGTTGAGGTATTTAAGACACAATATAAAGTTGGGCTGAGTGACCGTTTTGAGTGTCAACAGTCCTATCGCTTGTTTGACCTGCCCTGGAACCCAGCACAGACTGAAATGCTGAAATTCTCTCCCTGTCAGCTGAAAGCATTCCTTCTTAAGTAAGTCCGATCCCAATTCCTGATGAGCATGCAACAGACTGCCGATAACGCAGTGCTAATTGACAGCAAATTCACAATGTCACTCAAGGACATAATACAACGGCTGGGGTACAGGGACCACACTGATTGGTGCTATTGTGAAGCCATGGTCAAAAACACCAATATAGCAAAGGCACAGGTGCCTGACACTATCATGATGAACACAAAATATATCTTCCCCCACCATAAATATTTCTAATACTGCTCAAGACTTTATTTTCGGTTGCCCATCGCCCATATCTGGTAAGTTCTTCTGCAAGTATTACAGACCTCTGTGGAATTTACAGCGCAAAATATTCAACCCAGGGTCTATGTCTGTGTTTGTGCCCCACACAAGCCTTCTTCTCACTCTTTCTTCATCTAACTCTCTGTTGCAATACCGTGCACTGCACCATTGATCTGGGGATAATTTATCTCGCTCTTTCCAGATCTTTGCAAAGACTGCAATAGTCCTATTTCTCTTTTTCCTTGGGACACTCCAAAGAATTCCGTAAAGTGCGTAAGGTAGGGTGAGGGAGAACACATTCTGCTGCTCTGCGACATGGCATCACCTGTCATCGGTGCTTTATATGACGGGCTAAAATAAAATCACCAGACTTTTAACGCCCTTTTGAAATTCCAACCAAACGCTCCCAAGATGGCTCGGTGATTAGTAATGCCGCCTCACCTGGGAAGCTAATTTAGCCAGTCTGAGGCAGCAGGGTGGATGGTATCATTAGAACCATTTTGGTCAAATCTGCCTGGCCTCCAGCTCCTGGTCTCCATCCAATAATGTCTGACGGAAAATAAAAAGAAGATGGGGCTGATCTTGCTGTTAGCCCGAGGGCATTACCTATCTGGTCTCTCATGGCAGGAATGCCCATCGACTGAAATATTGTTGAGCAAACGTGGACCCAAGGGGTTGATTTTTCCTGATAGGCAATGGCAGAAGGTGCAGCCGATTGTCAATCCACTGCCCTATTAGAACATAGAACATACAGTGCAGAAGGAGGCCATTCGGCCCATTGAGTCTGCACAGACCCACTTAAGCCCTCACTTCCACCCTATCCCCGTAACCCAATAACCCCTTCTTTAGTCACTAAGGGCAATTTATCATGGCCAATGCACCTAACCTGCACGTCTTTGGACTATGGGAGGAAGCCAGAGCACCCGGAGGAAGCCCACACAGGCATGGGCAGAACGTGCAGACTCCGCACAGACAGTGACCCAGCAGGGAATCGAACCTGGGACCCTGGCGCTGTGAAGCCACACTAATCACTTGTGCTATCCTGCTGCCCTAAATTCTGAGCAGGTAAAGGAAGAAAAGAAGATACAATCCATTCCCCTGAGAAAAGATGTGGAGACGTCGGAGTTGGACTGGGGTGGGCACAGTAAGAAGTCTTACAACACCAGGTTATAGTCCCAACAGGTTGTTTCAAATCACTAGCTTTCGGAGCACTGCTCCTTCCTCAGATGAATATCTAAGAAAATAGGACTCCACATCAGGCAGGTCTCAGGCCAATAAAACAGCCAAGACTGTTGGTTATGAGGGACCTCTCTCTTTTCTGCAGTAGTATTGAGCCACTGGGGTAAGATATGTAACTGACTTAACAATTAAACCCTTATTATTGAAGGAGTTCCTTTTTGTCCCTGAACCTGTGGGGTGCCCTTGCTTCTTGTAAAGAAAGCATCATCAATATCTAATAAATGAGTGGACTAGATTAAACTTGCCCTCAGAAAATATTCACACGTATGCACAAGATATATGCATGAGTAAAAGTTGTATTTATATACACCCCATCATGTCTCCCAAATGCAGTCCCAATTCAGTTCACACATAATGCATGACACTGAAATGCTGTCATTTTTGTTTTTATAGGGTGAAATGCGGTAACTATGTTGTGTACATCAATGTCACACAAACTGGCACTGAAATGCATGAGGACTCAATTTATTTTTGGTAGTGGAGGATGGCCAGGCAAGGATGAACTTCAAATACTGCTATGGGATCTTCCCATGTTTCTCAGTGGGTTTTCATGGTAGTGAAACCGAAAGTTAAGTTCTGTTTTTTTGTGTGTGTGAGATGGGATTCTGCATTGTTTCAGGATTTAAACTGGTGTTTTGCGGTTGGGTTTTGAGTCTTGTCAATTTTTTCTGCGACAAATGCAAATCGGTGGCTTTGAGTCAAACTGGAGCACAGCCACAGGATCGTAGCGACTTCAGTTCAGAAGGAGGCCTTTTGTACCGGCACTGATGCTCGCTCCATATCCACATGTGTGTCAGGAGAACCAAAGCCGGGGGCAACATTACATCTTCGCTAGCACCAACCTACAAAATACGCTTTTGTACAAACATACAAAGAGAAACACCGGACAAAGATAGCAAGAGAAAGCTCTCCATTGTTTGACATGTGGGGGTGAGAATTAACCTTTGACTCCCCAGTGAGGATTATTGCAAATTTTTAAGAATTCGTTGAGGATTTTCTCCCTCTTTCGCACACCTGGAGTTGTAAAGATTTTTACCAGACAACTTAGAATTCCTGCCCCTCCATTTCGCGTTTGCCCTCACCGTTGACGGTGGAACACCAAACTAAATGGTCCTCGCCATTTTGTAGAACACAAGAATTCCAAGCCCTTCGCAGAGATTCCCCTCCACATAAATTAATTGTGTCTTGTTTGAGCTGTTTGCAAGCACAAACGTTAGAGAGGCAAGTTGAAGAAAGGGAAAAGGCCGGTCATTGTCCAGTATCCAGACATAATTTTTGGATGAAGTCAGATTTTAAATGTGGTTTTGGAAACAGGGCAGCGCATTGACTGCAGAGACAGAGGCACAATAGTCAGCAGGGAGCTGAAGAATTTTGCTTACTCTGAGGTCCTGGACCTGTCATATGTCAAATAACATCACAAACAATCTGCTACTTGTTAAGTGGCCGATTTTGTGAGATGCATTAAATATTCTCGTGAAAATAGCGACGAGCAGCACTTTTCAACAATTGAACCAATACGCTCAGTTGTCAGCTTGTGCAGGGTTAGTAAATCCTGTTTGTACATATGTGAGTATATGTATTCGCGCGCATGTGTGTGTGTGTGTGTGTGTGTGTTATAGCACATAAACTGCACATATTTCCTGTCCGCCACAATGCAGAGTCGCACCACCAATCAGTCAAATTTAGAGCGAGCAGTCAACTCACTCAAAAGCCAATCACTGCCTCGGAGTTAAAATTAGGCCCAGTCTGGGCCACGTTGGCATCAGATTGCTTAAGCAGAAACAAATTACAACTGAGCAAACATGGAAAGTACCAAGTAACATGTGGCAACCAGGAGTTCCAGCTTAACTAAACCAAACAGCACCGGCAAAAAGAAAAATCAAAACCTAACAGTTAGCAACAGTTGCTAATAGCGAGGAGCAGAAGGAAAGCTAGGCAAATATCTCAATGCTTACTTTATTTTTCTTTTGGGGGGGGGGTGGGGTAAACATTTGGGTTGATATCTTACATCGAAACTGGAGTAAATGTGCAAAAGGAAACAGGATTTGTAACTTAAAAGGATGGCAACATTTATGTGAAAATATCAAACCAACACTGCTCAGTATATCTTAATATTTTCAGAGGTTTATTCGATAGGGACAGAGGAACGAGGAATTTATGACCTCACATCTCCTTAAGTTGGTCCATTTTGTTGCTGTTTGCTGCCGTGAAGAAAGGTATAACCATGGGCAAAATTCTCTGTGTGGGAGTCAATTGGCGGGATTTAACTAAATGGGAACAAAGTCCCATAGCGAATGCGTTTAGCCGCGTGTTCCCAGCGCTCGCAGCACTGAGAAAGACAACGCTATTAAACATCACTCGCATGAGAAAGGGGGCCTCAGCGGGGAACGTGAGGCCGCAGCCGCACAGAGCCCCGTTTTGGGCATTGAGAGGCTCTGTTCGTCGGAACCCCTCAGTGTAGCGAGAGATCGTGACGCCATTTGTAAGTGATATGCTGATCTCTGAAGCCCCCAAAGTCATCCCCGACCCCCCCCAAAGCCGCAAGGCATTATGGGAGAGTCCCTGCCCCCTCTCCCCCCAATACCCGTGCAGGGCACCCCCAACCAAATCATCACTGTGCAAATAAATACGGTAAGAAGTCTTACAACAAGAGGTTAAAGTCCAACAGGCTTGTTTCAAACAAGAGCTTTCGGAGCACTGCTCCTTCCTCAGGTGAATGGAGAGGTGTGTTCCAGAAACATTTTTATAGACAAAGTCAGAGATGCCAGACAATGCTTGGAATGCGAGCATTTGTGGGTAATTAAATCATTACAGATCCAGAGACAGGGGTAACCCCAGGTTAAAGAGGTGTGAATTGTCTCAAGCCAGGACAGTTGGCAGTTGGTAGGATTTTGCAAGTCCAGGCCAGATGGTGGGGGGTGAATGTAATGCGCCATGAATCCAAGATCCCGGTTGAGGCCGCACTCATGCGTGCGGAACTTAGCTATAAGTTTTTGCTCGGCAATTCTGCGTTGTCGCGTGTCCTGAGGGCCGCCTTGGAGAACGCTTACCCGGAGATCAGAGGCTGAATGCCCTTGACTGCTGAAGTGTTCCCCGACTGGAAGGGAACATTCCTGCCTGGTGATTCACCCCCCCCACCATCTGCCCTTAGTGTCCAAAAATGTTAAGTGGGGGTTACTGGGTTATGGGGATTGGGTGGCGGTGTGGGCTTAAGTGGGATGCTCTTTCCAAGGGCCGGTGCAAACTCGACAGGCCGAATGGCCTCCTTCTGCACTGTAAATTCTATGATTCATGTACTTATCGAGCTTCCTTGCGCACCAATTCCACTCACCTCAACTACCCCATATGAAAGCAAGTTTCACATTCTAACCACTCACTGAGTACAGAAGTTTCTCAAGTTCCTTATTGGATTTTTTAGTGAATATCTTCTATTTCTGGCCCATTAGATTTGGACACGCCGCAAGTGGAAACATTAAAAAGTATATTTACCTTATTGCTCCCACTCATAGTCTGAAAGACTGGATATAAAGTTATCTCTGTAATTTTTCAGTGACACCTTAAACGAGAAATTAGTTAAAAGTGCATTACTCGCTTGAGTGGAACATTTTCAAGCAATCTGAGTTCCAGGAACAGGCTGTTCCAAAAGATCTCCAAAGGGTAACACAACATTGGCCTTTGCAATAAGTATGAGGTGAGGCAGAAGCTATCATTGTGGCAGTGTGACCCTCACCACTGTACTTCTGTTGTAGTTATTATCAGATAAAACAATGATAAGTTTAATATCAGATGCTGTCCTATAGTTCATAAAATTATTGAATCATAGAATTTACAGTGCAGAAAGAGGCCATTCGGCCCACCGAGTTTGCACCGGCCCTTGGAAAGAGCATCTCACTTAAGCCCACGCCTCCACCCTATCCCCATAACCCAGTAACCCCACCTAACCTTGTTGGGCACTAAGGGGCAATTGATCATGGCCAATCCTCCTAACCCGCACATCTTTGGACTGTGGGAGGAAACCGGAAGACCCGGAAGAAACCCACGCAGACATGGGGAATCGAGCCCATGACTCTGGCGCTGTGAAGCAATGGTGCTAACCACTGTGCTACTGTGCCCCCCCCCCCCCCATCTGGGCTGGCTCTCCAGCACAGTACTGTGTGTGCGTTGCACTATCGGAGGTCCCGTCATTTGGATAAGATGTTAAATAACATAGCTCCCCTTCCTGTTTGGGAGGCTGTAAAATAGTGTGTGGCACTATTTGAAAGAGGAGCAGGGGAGTTATCCCTGGTGTTCTGGTCAATATTTATCCCACAACCAACAAAGCCAGGTTACCAGGCCGTTACCACCTCGCTATTTGTGAGAGTGCGTTGTGCACAAAACTGGCTGCCAAGTTTCCTGCTTCACATCAATGACCACACATCAAAAAGTCCTCCATTGGCTTTGGAACACTTTGAGATGTTCAGCAGTTGTGTAAAACACCGAATAAATGTAATGGGCATAGAAGAAAAGGACAGGTTCACATTGCATAAGATGGATGATGTACCATCAATTGTACGCGAGGCGAGTGATTTACCAAAGTCTGGCTTTAATTGACTAGAACACAGCTCTGCGATCGTCTACAATGGAAAGGACGATCGTCAGGCGTCTGATTATTTATACCTCGTTAACAGAGGCGTGGTTAACTCAGCCTCTCGGCCAATCGGTCGAGAGGCACATGACCGACCAAGGCCAATGGTAAGCCGACATTCTGGCCCAATGGCAGACAGGTATGCAGATCATATCACCACAATGGACAGAAGGAAGCTGCCCTCTCTGCATCTCCCCCCCCCCCCCTCACCACCACATCCACTAGCCCCGCCTCACCTTCTGATCACAGCTTCTGGAGAGATAGATTTAGTCCTCCTGTATTTGTAGATGTAAATCCACCAGGAGGCTGCTGAGGTGGGGGAAAACATTCTGTCGTGTGAATGGTGACTGATAGCATAGAGTATACGCTGCAGGAAGCTGCTTTGTTCAGTGAAGGTCTATCTGGGTATGTGTCGCGTGTGTGTGTGGGGGAGGAGGGGTGGGGGGGGGGGGGGGGGGTTAGTCATCAGGAAAACATTTTTTATTCTTCACACACATCAAACAGGCCAGAAAGGATGATTCTATTTTACAATGCTTTCATTAAAAAAAAAAGTGGATATTTCATGCACAACCGTGAGTGCCCCAATGACGTATTTGTTACTTGGTACAATGGTTGTATTGGAGGAGGTGTTTAATGAAAAGTCTATCACAATACAAGAATTCCCAATGTCACAAGCGATAGGGTCTGAACGTCTACCATAGTGTAATGCAGAGTTTACATTGACAATTCCATCTCCAAAATTCTACTGGCAACCTCATATCTTCTTTCCTTTTTCCTATATTTTTGTTGTTGTGATTGCAGTTTTATATTTTCCCCCACTTGGTCCCCCAATACCTTTTAATGTTTCCCCACACTGTCCCATTTCTTAACCTGCACTCAACGCCACTTGTAAGCCAGAATTTGTTCATTCACTATTTTGCCACAACGGGATGGGACTGCGGAGACACAATGTGGACAGGTCCTGGACCAGCCAACAGGGAGAGGCAACGCTTTTGGGTGATGGCAGCATTATCGTAGAAGGAAGGCATTCACTTCATCGTGCATGTGCCAGCTCTTTGAAAGTGCTATCCAATTGGTCTGCCCCCCCCCCACTCTTTCCCCCTGTCGTCCTGTCTTGTGAGGTACAAGTTCAGGACTTGGCCTTCTCGGGTTTTATTTGTCTTGTTTTCCCTGTTCTTCCATCACTAGTGCATCTGAATTGGATGTGCATTGTCTCAAACCTATTTTCCCAAAGTAGCATGTAACACATTTCACAAAGCACAGTTGTGTTAAGGCGGTCTTGTTTGAGATCATAAATGGTTCTGAATATTCACTGTGTCCATATGTATTAATGGAGGTATTTTTGTCTACGTTCGAAGAAAATATTTGCATGGTCTTAATCATTAGCTGAACAAGGTTTCCTTCCTACCTTTTCTATCTGAAAGTACCAGTTTGTAAATTTATCAGATCATCTTTTGAGGGTAAGCTATAAAGCGTAAGGGCAGCTTTCAAGTCAAATATCTGAGTCAAGATTACGGAAACATTTGTAACCACAAGAATAAAAATGTTCTGCAATGTTATTGTGCATTCATTTCCAGAATGCTTTGATGTAGAAGCACCCTGTGATGTTCTAAATAAATTGCTGTATCTTGTGTTTGCACTTGTATGTGTAGACCATCAGCGATGTGTTACTTGATAAACATTGTGGTATAGGTTGAGTGAAGCAGTGGTTCCTGGATTTGGTTCCTATATCAGTGGCAAAAACCATAAATCTTAAAGGAGGAGGTTGTGGTGTATCTGAGTGTTGTATGGAGTGGCATTTTCCTCAGTATGGGTGAATAACGCATCAACCAATGCGCGTTGATTTATTTAAGTGTGTTGTAATGAGAAGTTATTGTGAGAATTCTCTGAAAGCGGCTGATTTTTTTTTTTTGCTCTTTCCACCTTTTTGCCCCAAGTCCAGAGGTTTAACAGGAATAAAAAATCAGTGCTACATTACTGATTGCGTTCCTATTGAGTGACCAGTAAAGGTAGATACTTTTGCAGGGGAAAGGAGATAGCGGTTCCTGGGATGAGTGGGATTATTCTCCAGAGATGAATTTAAGAATTTGGTCGATATATATTGTATTTTATATCTGTTGCAGTAAGGGTTTAAAAGCCTGAATTATATTTGTTGCAGTAATATTATTAAAGAACCCAGATTAAGGTATCCAGACTGTGCATCTGCTAAAGCTGCAATTAAGAGCTCATAAATGGTAATTATTAATTTTACATTTGCTTCTTTTCATAGAGATGCCGAATGGAACCTTGTCATGATCGCTGGAGATTCCCTGGAGAGTAGATAATTGATGAGGGATTGTATGTAGTCCTTGCTAAGCAGGTGCTGGAACATCATAGTGGGATACAGATGATGTAATTAATGGGAGGAGCCAGGTCTGTCTGTAGTTTTAGCAGTCTGCTAGAAGTTTTTAAGTTGAATAGCAGCTTTGCCAGATGCTGTCAGGTTGAACAGAAGAGCCTGACAAGACAAAAGGATATTTAGGTTGTTCCTGAAAGGGCCTCTCTCTTCAAAGGTCTGCGCTGATAAGCAATTCTATTAACTTTATTTATATGTTGCAGTTGAACTGTGTTGGTATTTCTTAATTGAAGTTAGCAGGTATAAATAGTAAGTAAGTTTTTCCTTGTGTTTAAGAACTGGTTAACTGATAATTGTAAAGTTATTTTATTTGATGTTAACGTGGTTAATTCTGTGTTTAAATTAAAGTTTGCTTTAACATAAAAGGTACCTATTGACCAGAGTTATCACTTCTGGGGTGCAGTATCCTTTCCTCACAGTTTTACAAATTAATTAATTGGGGTTCTTGTCTGGTATTCTAACAAAATGTCGGGGTAATGTCCTGGATGTCAACACGATGATGAGGGACTTCATAGAATAGGGCCACATTCATTGATGGTGATGAAGAATAATAGATCAAATTTAGAACACTTTTGAGGGAGTTGACAAGTGGAGGTGCTGAGAAAATATATCCCTTGGCTGGGGAAGCTAAACACAGCGTTACGGCCGCAGAATAAGGTGGGAGTCACTGAGGTGAAGAGAACATTCTTCACTCTAGGGTTGTGAATCTTCAGCATTCTCTACCCCAGTGAGCTGTGGAAGCTCAGTCATGAACACTGTCTGTGCGGAGTCTGCACGTTCTCCCTGTGTGTGCGTGGGTTTCCTCCCGGTGCTCTGGTTTCCTCCTACAGTCCAAAAATGTGCAGGTTAGGTGGATTGGCCATACTAAATTGCCCTTAGTGTCCAAAATTGCCCTTAGTGTTGGTTGGGTGGGGTTACTGGGTTGTGGGGATGGGGTGGTGTGGGCTTGGGTGGGATGCTCGTTCCAAGGGCTGGTGCAGACTCGATGGGCCGAATGGCCTCCTTCTGCACTGTAAATTCTATGATATGAACAGAGGCCAATAGAATTTTTGGCGGCGGCTGAGGGAATTAAGAGATATGTGGGGTGGCGCGAGAGATGTGGGGTTGAAGTTGAATGCCCGTCGAGGTCCTGTTGAAAGGCTGATCAGGCTCGACGGAATAATAGAGTACTCTTGCTCGCGTCTTATAGTACGTAGTGGCGACCATGGCAATGGCGTTACAATTTGCTTTTTTTCTGCATGACGGAAACTTTCTCCAGGGTGCAACCAAGCAGTGATTTTAAGTGATATAAAGTAATTTGCAATTGTGCAGAAAGGCTTAGTTTTCACTCTTGGGTTTTAAATGTGGCGGAAATGCCACAATCCCGCCCAACTGGGAACGCTTGTCCCATTATTTTGAGGGAACTCAATTTCCTTTTAATTACCCATTACGGAAAGCAGTCTTTAAGTGCTTGTCCAGGAATGATCCTACTTTTAAGAAAGTAATCTGAAATTGGTTTGGCCGCATCAAAATAATTTGTTAACGACCTATATTTGTATTTTGTTATATTTTTGTGTTCCTGTGCTGGTGTTATCAAAACTAACGGTAAATTAGGCCTCAGAGAAATAATCAAGGGGTTGCCTTTTCCTACTCATTTTTTGCCGACATCACCACACTGGGGAATAGTTGCCTGGTTTGGGATTGGTTTTCTGGTGGAAGGAGGTGTTTGTTGCAACGAGGCCACGCTGAGCAAATGTTGTCAACAGGAGGACGCCATTTGCATTGTTTTTATCCCCACCCCATTTTTCCCAGTGGTTCCGCCCGGAGTCATGACCAACCCGAGCGCTAAAGTTGACCAGAAGGATTATCTTTTCTTCTTTGGGGGGGTGGCAATGAGGACAGAACTCTTGGGCAAAATCTCCGACCCCACCGCAGGGTCGGAGAACAACCCGGGGCTGACGAAAATCCCGCCCCCGCCGTGGCCGGAATTCTCCGCCACCCGGGAATTGGCGGAGGCGGGAATCACGCCCCGCCGATCGGCGTGCCCCCCGCGGCGATTCTCCGGCCAGCGATAGGCCGAAGTCCAGCCGCTGAGAGGCCAATCCCGCCTCCTTGGTTTCAATCACTGCTGGTGGTAGCGGGATTGGCGGCGCGAGCAGGCCCCCGGGGTCCTGGGGGGGGGGGGCGCGGGGTGATCGGACCATGGGGGGTGCCCCCACGGTGGCCAGGCCCACGATCGGGGCCCACCGATCAGCGGGCGGGCCAGTGCCATGGGGGCACTCTTTTTCTTCCGCCGCCGCCACGGCCTCCACCATGGCGGAGGCGGAAGGGAACTCCCCTACCGCGCATGCGCCAGTGGTGACGTCAGCGGCAGCTGACGCACCGGCGCATGTGCGAACCGGCGAAGGCCTTTTGGCCAGCCCCGACGCCGGGCGGCGGGCGTCAAAAGCCATTGGCGCCAGTTTTGGCGCCAGTCGGCGCGGCGCCAACCACTCCGCCGCGGGCCTAGCCCCCAAAGGTGTGGATAATTCCGCATCTTTGGGGAGGCCCGACGCCGGAGTGGTTGGCGCCACTCCGTTATGCCAGGACCCCCCGCCCTGCCGGGTAGGAGAGAATCCCGGCCCTTATGTCAACTCAAACCTGGCCGGACAAATATTTATAGAATAGAATCCTTACAGTGCAGAAGAGGCCATTTGGCCCATCGAGTCTGCACTGACCCTCTAAAAGAGCAAACTACCTCGGCCCACTTCCCCCGCAAACCCATAACCCCACCTAACCTTTGGACACTGAAGGGCAATTTAGCATGGCCATTTACCATTGCCAATCCACCTAACCTTTGGACTGTGGAGGAAACCAAACCACCCGGAGGAAACCCATATAGACCCGGGGAGAATGAGCAAACTCCACACAGTAACCCAAGATCGGAATCAAACTCGGGACTTTGGCGCTGTAAGGCTGCAGTGCTAACCATTGTTCCACCGTGCCGCCCCATGTAAATTGAAGGAGACTCTGTCAAGCAATTCTCATATCATGGCAGCCACCTCTTTCAAAATTCCACCACTGATCAGGAGATCCCACTCAAGATCAGCTGCTCCAGTTCAACCTTCTACAAATGACAGCAGCGAGTGTTAAGAGATCTCGTAAGTCAACAAAAACCCTAGTGTGCCGAGCAGATGTTATTATCACTTCTCTGTGCAGTGAGACCTGGACTGTGTATCAGTGACACATAGGAGTGCTGGAGAAATTCCATCAGCAATGCCCCCACCACATCCTCCAGATGCAATGGGAAGACCATCGAACGAACAATACCATCCTTCTGGAAACCAGTTCCACAAGCATTTTGGCAAAATTAACTTTGGTGAATTTGGGCCAAAAACGACTCCCCTTCAAGGTCCTGTTTTATCAAATCTCAGCTGGCCAAAGTTCCAGGGGAGGACAAAGAAAGTGTTTCAAAGACACCCTGATGCTCTCCTTGAAGTACGGCAGAATTGGTATTAATAGGGCGGCACGTGGCGCAGTGGTTAGCACTGGGACTACGGCGCTGAGGACCTGGGTTCGAATCCCAGCCATGGGTCACTGTCCATGTGGAGTTTGCACATTCTCCCCGTGTCTGCATGGATTTCACCCCCACAACTCAAAGATGTGCTGGTTAGGTGGATTGGCCACGCTAAATTGCCCCTTAATTAGAAAAAAAATAATAATTGGATACTCTGAATTTATTTTTAAAAAAGAATTGGTATAAATGACTGGGAGGAGCTTGTTCAATGGTCCAAAATGGCAGCCAGTTGTCCGTCAAGCTGAGTCACTCATTCAGCCGCAATGTCTTCATGATGATATAGGGAGTGTAAGGAAAGGAAGTAAACCCTATGCTCTGGATTCCACCACCTCACAGGACATCCAATGTTCCCAAGGAGTTGTGGGTCAAGAATCAGCCTGTTCAGTTGCCCATGGGGAAACCTCAGGACCCTGAGTATACGTCAATCTCGAATTGAGGGACAGCTGATAATCTGCACCAGCATTGTCCATTTGCTGGTATCTGGTTGCTACTGATGGACTTTGTGGTAAAGCAGAGAGCTTTTCAACATACTAGAGGAGGAGGACGGACCTCTGGAGTGGCAGTGATTTTTGTGCTCTGCTGGCATCTCCTCACAGTCATCCAGAGCAGAGTCGGCTGAATTAGAGTTTGCTGGTGGATACTCGCAGACAAACAAGAATCATCTGCTTACAAGGTACAAGATTAGCTGGGATGAGAGGATTGCCCCATAAGGAGTGATTGAGTTGAGTGGGCAGACATTCTCCAGCATTTAGGAGAAGGTGAGAAGATTTCATTGAAACATCCAAGATTCTGAGAGAGCTTGGCAAGGTAGAGTAAGTATTCTAAAGATAATGGGCGGGATTCTCCAATCGGCGACGGGGGGGGGGGGGGGGGGGGGGGGGGGGGGGGAGAGGACTATTCTCCGCACTTCACTGGCCAAATGCCCGCCGAGTCCGGCCACTGCCGTACGCGTGTTGCGCTACCCGGTGGGACCTCAGCGTTCTGGCTGCGGGGGCCATCCTGGTGGGGGGTAGGGGGATCCGACTCTGGGGTGGGGGGGCCTCCACGTTGGCCAGGCCCGCGATCGGGGGCTACCGATCGGCAGGCGGGCTAATTCCGGGGGAGACCTATGTTCCCCTGCATCAGGCTCCTGTAGGGCTCCGCCATGTTGCCCCCGGGCTGGCATGGAGACATCAACCCATGCGCAAGCGTGGACCTGCGCCGGCCCTGGTGCGCATGCGCGGACTTGCGCTGCCCGTATTGGCACCCGTATTGGCTGCTGGAGCGCCCCAGTGCCATGCTGGCCCCCTGTGCGGCGTAGGATCGCTGCTCCTAGCGGGCTGATGACGCCGTTGTAAAACACCCCATTATCGGAGAATCCCACCCATTGGCTGGCCATTTAGGGCTGAGTTAAAGATGGATTTTGTCACTCAAAGGGTGAATCTTTATAATTCACTACCTCAGAGAGTTGTGGATGCTCAGTGATTGAAAATATTAAAGACTGAGATTGACAGATTTTTGGAGATGTGTGGATCGGACAAGAAAGTGAAATTGAATGAGATGATCAGGCATGATCTCATCGAATGGCGACGCAGGTTCGAAGCGTCATATGGCTGAATTCTTTCTTATGTTCTTATGTTGGATTGTGGGTGTAACCAGTTTAAGGAAGAGGGTTTTTTTTTTGCTCTTGGGCAAGGACCAAAGCTCTGCGTAAATTGCCAATGCAAACAAAGACTTTCCATAATTCCAGTAGCGGGAGCTGCAAGGGAAAATGGAATTTGCTGAGCCAGAAAACTTTTGCAGGTCGCATTGACTCAAGGCTGAGGCATGGGTCTGGCATGACTTCTAATGCCAAGACAGCAATCAGCTTCTGAAGTATAGAGCAGCATTTTTGGAACCATGTAGAGGTAGCTCTGTAAAATGATCAAACACCACAACCATTTCTAGAAAGAACAAAAAACTGCATTTATATAGTACCTATCCTGTCATTGGGATGTCCTGAAATGCTTCACAGCCAAGGAATTGCTTTTAAACTATAATCACTTATTTAGGGAATAAGTGGCAGCAAATCTAAGCAACGCAATGTTCAACAAACGGCACGCGATATATGGTCAGTCAATCTGTTTCGGTGATGTCGGCTTGGGAGTAAATATGTTCTGGGCTGCTCCTCTTCAATCATCGTCACAGGAATTTTAAATTCAAATCCAAACAGGGAAGGCGGGCTCTTTTGTTTTATATTTCCTCTAAAAGGCAGCACTTGCAACAGCGCAGAAATCTCTCACGACTGCTCCAAAGCACCAACCTAGCTTATTGTGCTCAAGTCCTGGACTGGGGGCTTCTGTCAGACACAAAACGCACACGTTTATTTGGTAGTCTGTACAAATGCGGTAATATTCCTTGGCAATGGGCATTCTGCAATTCTGTTTTGGGATGTTCATTAGGGACAATGCAGATAGCACTTGGAAGTAAAAGCCCTTTGAGAAATGACCAAATACGTGGGTTTTTCTGATGATTTGAATGGTAAGTGCATCGGCCGTTACAAATCAAAGCCATGCAGACGGGTCTCAATTCCTGCTCCATACTGAGTAAGCTGCTATCTGTCAGTGCTGCGGTAGTGACAAAGCAACTGGCCTCTGCATAATAGAGGTAACAGAGACTGAAAAATCAGCTGGGGCTCCCATTCCTGATTGTGATCCATGGTCTGGCTGAAAGTGCGCGCAGTTGTAATGGCCCCAATGTTGAATGGTTTGACCAAGTTGTCTAGTACCCACAACGCGGGTGGGTCAGTGCTTTCAGCAGTGGGAGAAAATCTTAGGCCTTGTTTAGTTAGCGTGAGCAGCAATTGTGCTCAGCTCCTTACTATACTCCCTGTAATCACACGACTGTGTGGCAAAATTTGGCACCAATTCCATGACATGACTGTAGTGGGTTGGATATCGAACAACAATGAGTCAGAATACAGGAGGGAGATAGGGAACCTAGTGGTGTGGTGTAATGACAATAACTCCTCCCTCAATGTAAGGAAAACGAAAGAGCTGGTCATTAACTTCAGGAAGCAAAGTATTGTACGCACCCCTGTCAGCATCAACGGGGCCGAGGTGGAGATGGTCGACAGCTTCAAATTCCTGGGTGTGCACATCACCACAATCTGTCCTGGTCCACCCACGTCAACGCTATGACCAAGAAAGCACAACAGCGTCTATACCTCCTCGGGAAATGAAGGAAATTCGGCATGTCCACATTGACCCGTACCAATTTTTTCGGATGCACCATAGAAAGCATTCTATCTGGCTGCATTACAGCCTGATATGGCAAATGCTTGGCTCAAGGCCGTAAGAAACTACAGAGAGTCATGAACTCAACCCAGTCCATCATGCTAGACCGCCTCCCATCCACTGACTCTGTCTTCACCTCCCACTGCCTTGGGAAAGTGGGCAGCATAATCAAAGACCCCTCCCACCCAGGTTATTCGCTCTTCCAAATTCTGACATTGTGTAGGAGATACAGAAGTCTGAGAACACACACTAACAGATTCAAAAACAACTTCTTCCCCACTGTTACCAGACTCCTGAATGTCCCTCTTGTGGACTGATCGGGGCCGATTCTCCAACCCCCCCCCGGCCGGGTCGGAGAATCGCCCGGGGCCGACATCAATCCCGCCCTCGCCGTGTCCCGAATTTTCCGCCACCCGAGATTCGGCGGGGGCGGGAATCGCGCCGCACTGGTCGGCGGGCCCCCCTGCGGTGATTCTCCGGCCTGCGATGGGCTGAAGTCCCACCGCTGACGGGAATCAAAACACCTACCTGACCGGCGGGAATGGCGGGCGGGCGCCGGGGTCCTGGGGGGGAGGGGCGCGGGGCGATCTGACCCCGGGGGATGCCCCCACGGTGGCCTGGCTTGCTATCGGGGCCCACCGATCGGCAGGCGGGCCTGTGCCGTGGGGGCACTCTTTTTCTTCCGCCTTCGCCATGGTCTTCACCATGGCGGAGGCGGAAGAGACCCTCTCCCCTGCGCATGCGCCGGGATGACGTCAGCAGCCACTGACGCTCCGGCGCATGCGCGGACTTACACCAGACGGCGAAGTCCTTTCAGCCCCGGCTGGCGTGGCGCCAAAGGCCGTTCACGCCAGCCGGCGGAGCGGGAGCCACTCCGGCGTGGGCCTAGCCCCTCAATATGAGGCTTGGCCCCTAAAGGTGGCGGCCCGATGCTGGAGTGGTTCACGCCACTCCAACACGCCGGGACTCCCCGCCCCGCCGGTTAGGGGAGAATCCCGGCCCAAATCTCTTCACACATCCTCTCTACTGAGTAGTACCACACACCTGTATGCTTCACCCGATGCCTGTGCCTACGTATTTACATAGTGTATTTATGTATCTCCTATTTTTTTTCATGTACAGAACGATCTGCCTGGACTGTACGCAGAACAATACTTTACACTGTCCCTCGGTACAGGTGACAATAAATTAAATCAATCAATCAATCAATTAGTTTAATCACATGTCTCTCATTGCATGACATGCCAGTACGGTATGCCTTAATATGCGATGAATTTTATGTGTTGCAAATGAGCATTCAATGGATGAGTAAAAGCTGATTCAGACACAGCAGCCATAATATAACAATCCCACACAAACACAGTCTGCATTTCTTATCCCGGTTCAGATTGTACTCTCACCTCTAATTTGGATGTCTGTGCGTTTTAGCTTCATTGCAGCAACCAGTCACATAAAAGAATCTGACCGCACTGAGGCAGGATCAGGAGGGTACTGGCTTTTGGATGAGGTGCTAAAAAGGAGAATTGCAGAGTGTTTAACAGGAAAGATTCAGATCTGATCTGTCTGCGGATAAATCTGATGTTAACGATTCCAAGGCGCTGCAGGGACTTGTGCTCTTCATCTCAGTCTTTCGGGAGTACGTGTCAGACATTATGGGAATCAAATCAACTAGGATCATAAAAGGAAAATACTGTGGATGCTGAAAGCAGAAACAAAAACAGCAAATGCTGGAAAAACTCAGCAGGTCTGGCAGCATCTGTGGAGAGAGAAACAATTAATGTTTTGAGTCCATTTGACCTCATCTCCCGATTAGGCACGTTACCTCCCTCAGGACTCGACGTTGAGTTTGACTACTTTATACTGTGTCCTCCTCCATCTTGACCATTTTCTTAAATACCCAAAACATTTTTGTCTAAATGCTAAAATAAACCTGTCCCCCTCCCCTGCTGGGCCACCTATCACTTGTTCCTCAGTTTTCCTTTCACCGAACTGACCTTAGTTAGAACATAGAACATAGAACAGGCCCTTCGGCCCTCGATGTTGTGCCGTGCAATGATCACCCTACTCAAACCCACGTATCCACCCTATACCCATAACCCAACAATCCCCCCATTAACCTTACACTACGGGCAATTTAGCATGGCCAATCCACCTAACCCGCACATCTTTGGACTGTGGGAGGAAACCGGAGCACCCGGAGGAAACCCACGCACACACGGGGAGGACGTGCAGACTCCACACCGACAGTGACCCAGCCGGGAATCGAACCTGGGACCCTGGAGCTGTGAAGCATTTATGCTAACCACCATGCTACCGTGCTGCCCAACTGACCTTTATTCTGCCATTCACACATTCAGATATCTTTTCCTCAGGCAAATACTAGCACCTTCACCTGCCATTGATGCTTCCTCTGACTTGTGATCCTCACAATCTCTGTTGAAATTTCTCTGGGTTCCCATCAATCACTGACCTTCCACTCTGCTCGAGCTGTTCCACCCCATCTTATACAGTCTCTAATCCATCACATTTCTTCCTCTCTTTAACTCTGAAGAAGAGCCATCCAGACTTGAAACGTTAACTCTGTTTCTCTCGGGCAGCACGATGGCGCAGTGAGTTAGCCCTATGCCTCACGGCGCCGAGGTCCCAGGTTCGATCCCAGCTCTGTGTCACTGTCCGTGTGGAGTTTGCACATTCTCCCCGTGTTTGCCTGGGTTTCGCCCCCACAACCCAAAGATGTGCAGCCTAGATGGATTGGCCATGCTAAATCGCCCCTTAATTGGAAAAAATTAATTGGGTACTCTAAATTTAAAAAAAAGATTTAAAAAAAAACTCTGTTTCTCTCAGGGCGGCACATGGCACAGTGGTTAGCACTTTGACTGCGGCGCCGAGGACCCGGGTTCGAATCCCGGCCCTGGGTCACTGTGCATGTGGAGTTTGCACATTCTAATGTACTCTAAATTTATTTTAAAAAACTCTCTCCACAGATGCTGCTAGACCTGCTGAGATTTTCCAGTGTTTTCGGCAATTAGAATAATATTAGAATACAATGGGTAGCCCTCTGCCCAGGTTTCCGATATATACACACAGCAGGAGAACCCAAACCACTTCCCAGAGAGGTTCAAGTTGGAAAGAGATGAACAACTCTCTTGTGGTCTTTGTCCCTCAGACGCCATCAAAGACACGCGCTCATTGTTCAGTCTCACCGCGAGATCTTGCTTTATACGAATGGCTGCCACAACAATGGCTCATCCTCAAAAGTAATGCATTGTACTTTCAATGTTTGTGTTCAGTAAAGTGGCTGGAAACGGGAGACCGGCGAGGTGGGAGGAGTTCCTGAGGCCTGCAGGTGGAAGACCCCGCGCACCAGTGCAATTTCGTCAAACACTCGACCGCAATGCCATTGTAAATGTGAAACATTTCAATCCGCGATTCATGTTTACCTGTTCTGGTTATGGTGCTTTGAATGTTAATTTTAAAAAGTGCAGCTGGTCCCTGGACCGAGCAGTTCCGCTATTAAAACAGCAATTTACTCTAGTTTTTACATTGATGCATGAACTTCTGTTGTGGCAATTTGAGCGTACAGGAAAGGCAAACATATCTAAAGGGTCTTAAAGGGGCTGGTTTAGCACCGCTGGCTTGTAAAGCAGAGCAAGGCAGCAGCGCGGGTTCAATTCCCATACCGGCCTCCCCGAACAGGCGCTGGAATGTGGTGACTAGGGGCTTTTCACAGTAACTTCATTGAAGCCTACTTGTGACAATAAGCGATTATTATTATTATTATTATTATTGTTAGGGTGATTCTGAAAATGATGATCAATTTTGGTTATTACAGAGGATAGTTTTCAGATTTTCCACTAAAATTCAAACCCTGCCCGACCGTGTTTGAAAGCAATAACATTAATGGTTTGTCGCCTATTCACATTCACAAGTGTGAATGGACCCTTCTGCCAAGAAAATTCAATTGTGGAGCGGGAGAAGCAAGGAGGCGCTCTCGGAAGGCATGCAGCAGGGTTTTTCAAACTGTGGCGGGAGGGCCACGGAGCGATCAGTCACAGCGTTCCCAATACCAGGAGAAGCGCCCAATGGCCACGGCCGGCATTTAAATTGAGAATGCCAGCCGTGATCAGCTTTTAAATACAGTGATGCAGTCTTCCAGCCAGAAGCCGCGGCAGGGAGCAGGTCACATGCCTGGCATGTACACCAATGTCACTTTTGTGCTTATGGTGCAAAATCAAGAAGCAGAGATTCCTCCATCTTCCAACTGCGCGCAAGCAAGGCAGCAGGAATGTGAAGAACTGAAGATGGATTATTTTCAACAAAGAAAAAATTGCAATCAGGAACAAAACAGTGCAAAGATGATTTCCTGAGGTATGGCTTTGTTAATTGTGCCAATGCAAATCAGGATGCAAAACCCCATGTGTGTTATACGCAGGGAAGTACTGGCAAATGAAAGTTTAAATCCCTCAAAACATCAAAGGCATTTGAAAACTATGCATGATGTTTTCGAGGACAAACCTCTCCATTTTTTTCAGAGGATGCAATGAGAACTTAAATCACCAGCTGAAGTTATTAGCAGCAATATAGCATTTGATTTGGATTTTGGTTTATTGTCACATGTACCGAGATACAGTGAAAAGTATTGTTCTGAGTACAGTCCAGACAGATCGTTCCATACATGAAAAAAAATAGGATATATGATCGATACACAATGTAAATACATAGATGTAGACATTGGGTGAAGCATATGGAGTGTAGTACTTCTCAGTAGAGAAGATGTGTGGAGAGATCAGTTCAGTCCATAAGAGGGTCATTTAGGAGTCTGTAACTCCAGGAGAGAAGCTGCTTTTAAGTCTGTTAGTGCATGTTCTCAGACTTTTGTATCTCCTGCCCGATGGAAGATGTTTGAAGAGAGAATAACCCAAGAATAATTGAATGACAAAGCAAGTAAGATTGTGAGGACCAAGCAGGCTCACCTGTCCCTTTAAAGGTAAGCCAAAAATGGTGTGTCGTGAAGGTCGGCTGGTGTGGGTCCCGAAAGACGGCCAGTTGATAAAAGTGGGTCCCGGGAAAAAAAGTTCCAAAAACATTGCCGTACAGTACTCTGTAGAGGGATAAAGAAAGTGAAAGGGGCCATTTGAGGGGCAAAAGGGAAGAGAGCCTCATGGGAGGTGCGGAAATCCTGTTGGAAAGGAAAGAGGGAGACAAAGGAGATGTGTTGGGAATGGTTCCATCTGTGGTAGGGGAACAGAGAAAAGAATAATGACTCAAACACAGAGGGAAGGAGGAAGCTTAGTTGGGTTCATCCATCACCAATACTCGCTAACCTACATTGGATCCGGGTGGCACGGTAGCACAGTAGTTAGCACTGTTGCTTCACAGCGCCAGGGTCCCAGGTTCGATTCCCGCTTGGATGACTGTGCACAGTCTGCACGTTCTCCCCGTGTCTGCGTGGGTTTCCTCTGGGTGCTCTGGTGTTCCTCCCACAAGCCACGAAAGACGTACTCGTTAGATAAATTGGGCATTCTGAATTCTCCCTCAGTGTACCTGAACAGGCGCCGGAGTGTGGCGACTCGGGGCGTTTCACAGTAACTTCATTGCAGTGTAAATGTAAGCTTACTTGTGACACTAATAAAGATTATTATAATTACTTTAGTTTTGAAATTCTCATCTTTGTTTTCAAACCCCTCCATGGCCTTGATCCTCTCCATCTTTGCAGCATCTTCTAGCCCCAGAAGCGACCTCGAGATCTGCACTCCCTCCAATGCAATTCTTTTAGGGATCCCTGATTTTAATGGCTCTGCCATCTGGGGCTACGCCTTCAGCTGCTTAATATTCTGGAATTTCCTTTTTAAACCTCCCTGATCCTCTCTCCTTTTAAAGTACTCCTTAAAATCTGCTTCTGGGACCAGGTTTTCCTTCCCGCGTCCTAATATCTCCATATGTGGCTCAGCGTCAAAATTGTGGTTGGTAAGGCTTCTGCTAAACAGTTTTTAAAAACTCTGCTAAAGGTGCTATACAAATGCAAGTTGTCGTTGTGTGATGAAGAGAGGATGGATGCCTGCTGTGTATGTTGCCATTTTAAAATGTACTTTGACCTTGCCCGTTTTCCTGAGAGGTAAACATAGAAACCGGTCAGCATCTGGCTGGGTCTGTAACCTGAGAGCGACTTTAACTGCGGACTGGAAAATTACCCACCCCCCCGAGTCATTGAGCGAGAGGTGAGGGGTGTAATCATGATGAAATGATCGAGAGAGATAGAGGGAAAACGTTACGAGAAAGTGATAGAATTGCAGAGTGCGAATGAAGCAGGGGAAGTCAATAACACAACTTTTTAAAAAAAAATCACACTATTAGTTCACTGTTTATCAGGAGCTACTGCAACAGTGTTACATGCAAATAATTTGCAGAGAATTCCTATTAATTTAATGTACCTAATAGTCAGACAGCACAAGCATGGCAGGCAGATTAGATCCTTAACACGGAATTAAACAGTTGAATAAATAAAGCAGATCGCTGAGAGATTGGTGGATGACCGAATTCCGTTTAGTGTGTCAGCAGGAGCAAATATCAGTCATGTCACAGAGGTGAAGTGGCAATAAGCAATGAGAAATAGAAGCACTTGAGCACAGCAACAAAGATAGACTTGTGAGGAAGCCGGGAGCAGCCTAATTTATTTAAAGCCATGCTTTTGGGAGCTTTCCCGTGCGCATAAAAGCTTTGCAATTGAAATGGGGATCTGGGCCGACCCCACAGTGCAGTGCTGAGGGAGCCCTGCGCTGTCGGGGGTGCCGGCTTTCTGGCGAGCTGAGATGAGACGACATGAGATCTCTGCCCCATCCCTTGGGGCGGTTTCGAAGACGAGCAGGGGAGTGAGTTCTCCCTGGTGGGCCTGCTCAAGGTTCAACCCGCCAAGTCCAGAACGAAAGCAGATTATCTGGTCATTTTCTGGTTTTGTGCGATCTTGCCGTGTGCGAATTGGTTACCACGTTTCCTACATTGCAACAATAATTCCAAATAAATTAATTGGCAGGAAGGCAGGTGTCCTGAGGGTTGTGCAAGATACTCCATATTGAAGCTTTCGTTAAGAGCCTTTCATTGCTGATAGTGATTGCAATTAGATAGGGTATCGGGGCCCTGGAAGGCTGTATCTAACGTACTCATAAACCTGCTGAATGGAACACAACACAGATATTCCTATATCTTTTCAGTCTGGCTCAGACTAAAAACCGGTTTGTAGCTCTCCAGCTGCACAAAGCAGTTTTCACTCCACATCTTAAGCCCCTCAGAGGGGCAGGAAAATGAGTGGGCAGGGTTTTCACCATCACTCTGGCAGGGCGGGGCCTGATAGAGCCGGACGCGTCTGCTCCACAGAGATTGGGGCGCCATCTTTAAAGGTTGCCACGTTCCATGCAGAATAGAAACTGAATGTCCGTCCCCCCCCCCCCCCCCCCCCCCCCCCCCCCCCCCCCCCCCCCCCCCCCCCCCCCCCCCCGCCACCGCCACCACATTATCACAGGTTAGGACCCTCCTCATGAACATCAAGTGGCTCACCTCCCCACCCGTCACCTCAGCACGAGCAATGGGGCTCTCACCTTCCCCCCCCCACCCCTTGCCCCACATCACCAACACTGGGACACCCCCTCCCCCCCGCTTCGCAGACATGGGGAGGAGGTGACCCCTTCTCACCCCCAACACCCTTGCTGGCATAGGGATGCCAACATCTCCGCACAGTTTTGGGGGCACCCTGACCCCTCACAGACCTCAGTTCTCCCCCAAACATAAAGAGGGACCCCTCCCATGGTACTGCCCCCTGGCACAGGTTGGCAGTACCAACCTGTGCAGGGGGAATGTCCGTCTCCCCTCCACCCTCAGGGGCTATACTTACCTTTGAACCGGGAGAGGGGGCGTGTTGGTCGGTGATCCCTCGACTGGATCGGGTTTCAAAATTGCTCTGGTACACCACGCGGACATGATGTCACGTCACCGAGTTTTTAATATTTAGTGAGCGGAGATCATGTGGTGGTGATGGTGGTGGGGGGGGGGGGCTAGCTAAGGACACTAAAATGCATGCTGAAACATTAATATGAGGCTCTCGCCCTCAGTGGGTGTGAATCTCGTGACCACAGTGATGAGGGGCGTGGAAAATCGGGAAACGTGATGGTGCCAGTGGGATTCGCGTTTGCCGAATCCCGCCAATTTTCCCGCCCGCCTCGCCGTTCTCCCTGACGGTGAATGTGGGCGGGAAATCGCCCCCAACATGTTCGTTTCCAGCCTCGCTTTTGATGGAAATCCATCAGCATGCTGTGGAAGAAAATAGCAAACAACGTCTATTCTAGATCGACATACCACTTGGTCAGAAAAATGGCGGTGAGTATTAATCCTGGAATTCCATTCCGTGGAGCTGTGGAATGAGGGAGCTTGGATTTTTTTTTCTATTTGGGCTCCTTGTAGTCCAGCCCACCTGCTGCTGTTACTCAGGCAACATGAAACCCAAGGCATTATCACAGCTGCTCCAGTCATTAAACGGAATGGCACACCAGGGTGCATGCTGGGAGTGCAGACTCCTTGGTAACACATGGCGAAGTCAGTCACTGTCCAAGGTAAACAGTTCCCGCTCCCCAGTGGCTCCACATCTGAAGTTCTCTTGTGCAGGAGGAACACGTTGCAAAAAAGAGCTACAAGACAGCTGCTGACGGCCCTTGTGCAAATAATAAAATCAGTTGTGTTGTGCGTTTCTGATTTTCTGCAGCATGGCTGTAATAGCAGAACCTAAAGATTGATCTTTGGCATGAAGGAAATGTGGGGCGGGGTGGGGAGTGTTGCCTGGCGGGACTCTTTAATCCCAAAGTTCACTCTCTTGACAATTTCAGCGAGGGGAAATTTTCCTCTCCAATGTATCTATTCTGCAACTTGAAACTATTGCAGCAGGGTTGCGGGCAAATCAGCGAAATCTGCATGTGCGGTAACAAATGCATAAACATGTGCCCTTTAAATGGACAAATGGAAACTGAAGTATTAATCCCCATCCTTTGACCCAACATAGATAATGTCATAGAACATACAGTCATAGAGCAACTTGCCTACGTGTGGTGGCTTTAATGTAAATGTCCAGGCTTTCTATTCTGCATACCATGTACAGTTGAACTTACTGAAGTCAGATTTACTGCTTTTTTATTGCGCATTTCCTCTGGATTGGTGGATGTCATGATGAAAATGCAGCAAGTAATGTTAACTCCGTAATTGCATCATGTAATTGTAATTGAAGCATTGTTGCCCTAGACAGTGTTTATGGTCGGATTTATTTTGCTCCATATTGTCATGGAGTGACATTCGTCAGTGAATGGCTGCGCCACACGGAGCATGAAGGTCTGAAGTTCGATCCCCTGATCCATGTTCAGTTATTGGCCATTGGCCGAGAGGTTTGTAGGTTCGGACTGAAAAATGGGAGGGGAGATGCTGCTCCCGTCTTTGTTCTGGAATAGTTTATTTACATTTAAGAACATCCCTCCCTGCCCCTTCCCACCTTGCCCACCAGCCTGAAGACATTGTCTCTTGCTGCTCTCACTGGCACCGGACACAGGTCTTCATTTCTGTGTCCATTTCTGCGACTAAATCCAGATCTTACCTTGTGCCAGAGATGGAATTGTGGATTCAGTTCTTCACAGGTCCACAATTCCGCCACTGGGATAAGGGAGCCAGATTTAATCATTCAAACCTTGGAAGCTCATAGATATCCGTCTGTTAGAATCAAACATCAATGCAAACGTGGCTTTTCCAAATCTCGAATTGAAGTAGCGCTCGCTAGCCCACATTGGCCCTCGGTTGAGCAATGGCTCAATTTTAAAATTCATACCTTTGTTTTTCAATCCACCCACCCATGATTGCACTCTCCCATATTTCTGTGACCTCCTCCAACGAACAATCTTTGAGATATCTTCACGCCACTGATTTTGACGTCTTGGGGCATCCCTGATTTTAATTACTCCACCATTGGTGAGTGGCGTTTAGCTGGCAAGGACCCACGTTCTGGAATTTCCTCTTTTAAGCCTCTCAAACTTCCTCGCTCTCTCTCTCTGCTCCTTTAAGACAACCTATGCCTCAGACCAGGCATTCAGCGATCGCCCCAATGGAGCTCGGTGTCAAAACCTTATTTAATGGTGCCCCTGTGACAAGCCTCAGAATGTTTTGAATGTTTTACGTAAATCCAAATTGCTATCAAATCCAGGTTTAACCTCAGCAAAGTCGCGTAACTAAGGTTTTATTCAGATTGCAACAGATGCTTTCTTTCGGAAAATTACGAGAAAATCTATCTACGGTGTTCTCAGTGAGTCAGACAATATGCTTAAGTACGATATCTGAAGTGTGATGACGAAGGTATGATGAGTTGCAAGTATAGTACACACAAGCACTGTGCCTAATAAGCAATACTCTCCATATTTTTAACAAGCTTTTTGTCCATCAATTCAACCAAGGCATTCAAGAGGGCATTAATTGATTCCTTGAATAGAAACAATGTGCAGGATGTTGGGAAGAGGCAGGGAAATGGCACTAAGTCATGATGCTCGTTTGGAGAGCCGGTATCTATACAATGGGGCTGAATGGCCTCTTTTTGCACCATCACAATTCTGTGATCATATTATTTGTACTCCTGAGCTGGAAGTGCTAGCGCAATGACATTGGACATGACCTCTTACAAAAGAAGGTTGATATAGCAACGGTCTGCCTTTTAATTCTATCATGTCACGCAGTCTTGTGCATTAATAAAGTGATATCCCAAAGGTATATTTTCCAACATGTTGCACACATTGGGCTTATAAAAATCAGATAGCTGAGAACACTCAAAGCATTGTTGAAATATACAAACACAAGAGTTCAGCCAATAAGTCCTGTCACGCCACGTTCGTATAAACCTACATGGGGCAGATCGCTGTGTAGATGAAATGAGGTGATAATGGATCACGTGATTGGAAGAGATGCAACTGAATTGTGAGATTTATAAGAACATAAAGTTTGGAATGAGAAAAGGCCATTTGGCTTCTCCTGTCTGTTTCCACTGCAGACCACAAGCTGTGGAATTTGCCCAACCTGTTTAATCTCCCAAAAGGGGAATAAACAAAGACATAAACTGAACTCAAGAGAACAAATGGGGGCTGCTGGATGGAAAAGGAGCCCGGCCCACCTAATTCACCTCCTAACCTCTTGGTAGTGGCACGATCCAATGGCAATGGAGTTGTTGACTAATTGTAGCTATCAATCTCTATCAACCAGTGTAAGAACTCTGGGAAATATTTCCCGCACTGTGGAAGGTAGAACATTCAGGATTTTACAGTATTCGATCCCAGCTCGCTGCAATTCACAGTTCACTGACGTAAGAATGTCAGAAATAGAGGCATGTGTCTTCTCGAGGTTGCGTCTCCATTCAATCAGATCATGCCTAATCCTCCACCTCAACTCACTTTCCTGCCTTATTCCCATAAAACTCACTCTCATTCCCTAAAAAGGGAAATCACTATATGTAAGACTACATGTCTATCGCAATGGGTTGCATCTAAACTGTTGGCTCTGTCTGAACCGTACATATACTAAATACTAAATGAATACTTTTCGTCAGTATTCACTCAAGAAAAAGATAATATTGTGGAGGAGAATGCTGAGACCCAGGCTATTAGAATAGATGGCATTGAGGTGCGTAGGGAAGAAGTGTTGGCAATTCTGGACAAGGTGGAAATAGATAAGTCCCCGGGGCCGGATGGGATTTATCCTAGGATTCTCTGGGAAGCCAGGGAAGAGATTGCTGAGCCTTTGGCTTTGATTTTTAGGTCATCATTGGCTACAGAGGTGGAAGACAGATGTGAACGGTGCCAAAGAGGCCCGGCCAACCACGCCCACATGTTCTGGTCTTGCCCCAGACTCGTGGAGTACTGGACAGCCTTCTTCGAGGTAATGTCCAAAGTGGTGGGAGTGAGGGTGGAGCCATGCCCGATAGTGGCGGTCTTCGGGGTTTCAGAACAGCCAGATCTATTCCTGGGGAGGAGGGCAGACGCCCTTGCCTTTGCCTCCCTGATCGCCCGCCGTAGAATCCTGTTTGGCTGGCGGTCAGCAGCACCGCCCAGAGCTGCGGACTGGCTGTCCGACCTCTCGGAATCTCTCCAAATGGAGAAAATCAAATTTGCCATCCGAGGGTCGGACGACGGCTTCCACAGAACGTGGGAGCCATTCATGCAACTGTTCCGGGACCTATTTGTGGCCAATGTACAAGAGGAAGAATAGTCGGGGGAAGGTAGCGGGAGGGGGGGGGGGCTACAGGTTCGTTACGGGGGTTCGATGGCTAGCTAAGGCCCAAAACCAAACTAAATAAACATGTTGAGGGGGGGGGGGGGGGGGGGGGCACAGTTACTACTACGAAGATGCTTACCTGTAAATATGTATGTTAATTTTTGCGTGTTTGGTTTTTTTTTTCTCTTTCTCCTAACAATTTGTAATTTGTTCAATATAAAATATGAAAACTGAATAAAAACATTTATAAAAAAAAATCATTGGCTACAGGAATAGTGCCAGAGGACTGGAGGATAGCAAATGTGGTCCCTTTGTTCAAGAAGGGGAGTAGAGATAACCCCGGTAACTATAGGCCGGTGAGCCTAACGTCTGTGGTGGGTAAGGTCTTGGAGAGGATTATAAAAGATACGATTTATAATCATCTAGATAGGAATAATATGATTAGGGATAGTCAGCATGGTTTTGTGAAGGGTAGGTCATGCCTCACAAACCTTATTGAGTTCTTTGAGAAGGTGACTGAACAGGTAGACGAGGGTAGAGCAGTTGATGTGGTGTATATGGATTTCAGTAAAGCATTTGATAAGGTCCCCCACGGTCGGCTATTGCAGAAAATACGGAGGCTGGGGATTGAGGGTGATTTAGAGATGTGGATCAGAAATTGGCTAGTTGAAAGAAGACAGAGAGTGGTAGTTGATGGGAAATGTTCAGAATGGAGTTCAGTTACGAGTGGCGTACTACAAGGATCTGTTCTGGGGCCGTTGCTGTTTGTCATTTTTATAAATGACCTAGAGGAGGGCGCAGAAGGATGGGTGAGTAAATTTGCAGACGACACTAAAGTCGGTGGAGTTGTAGACAGTGCGGAAGGATGTTGCAGGTTACAGAGTGACATAGATAAGCTGCAGAGCTGGGCTGAGAGGTGGCAAATGGAGTTTAATGTGGAGAAGTGTGAGGTGATTCACTTTGGAAAGAATAACAGGAATGCGGAATATTTGGCTAATGGTAAAATTCTTGGTAGTGTGGATGAGCAGAGGGATCTCGGTGTCCATGTACATAGATCCCTGAAAGTTGCCACCCAGGTTGATAGGGTTGTGAAGAAGGCCTATGGTGTGTTGGCCTTTATTGGTAGAGGGATTGAGTTCCGGAGCCATGAGGTCATGTTGCAGTTGTACAAAACTCTAGTACGGCCGCATTTGGAGTATTGCGTACAGTTCTGGTCGCCTCATTATAGGAAGGACGTGGAAGCCTTGGAACTGGTGCAGAGGAGATTTACCAGGATGTTGCCTGGTATGGAGGGAAAATCTTATGAGGAAAGGCTGATGGACTTGAGGTTGTTTTCGTTAGAGAGAAGAAGGTTAAGAGGTGACTTAATAGAGGCATACAAAATGATAAGAGGGTTAGATAGGGTGGACAGCGAGAGCCTTCTCCCGTGGATGGAGGTGGCTAGCACGAGGGGACATAGCCTTAAATTGAGGGGTAATAGATATAGGACAGAGGCCAGAGGTGGGTTTTTTACGCAAAGAGTGGTGAGGCCGTGGAATGCCCTACCTGCAACAGTAGTGAACTCGCCAACATTGAGGGCATTTAAAAGTTTATTGGATAAGCATATGGATGATAAGGGCATAGTGTAGGTTAGATGGCCTTTAGTTTTTTTCCATGTCGGTGCAACATCGAGGGCCGAAGGGCCTGTACTGCGCTGTATCGTTCTATATTCCCTCAACGCTAGTAATCTAGTTCACACAGTCCCAGCAACTTAGTTCTATTTCTACTTATTGCAATTTATTAGGAATATAGATTTAAACTTGAAGAGATTTGAGACTCCCCATGAAGTAGTGCAGCTTTGACATGCCAGCTCTTAATCCTTTTGATCTTTAATTCCCGGGAATTTCCTGCTCACTAACTCGGGATGGTATAAACTTGTAGGATGCAAAATTTCCCTTCATTTTCATTCTTTCACAGGATGTGGGCGTTGCTGGCTTGGCCAGCATTTGTTGCCCATCCCTAACTGACTTTGAGAAGGTGAGTGGTGTGCTGCCTTCTTGAACCGCTGGAGTCCATGTTGTGTAGGTACACCCACATGCTGTTAGAGAGGGCATGATGGATAGAGAATTACATGTATAGCGAGAACATATTTCTTGATGGTTTACTACCAAATTTGAACCATTTATGCAGGATTATTTTTGAGGTACAGACAAACTTACAGTATTGAGTTGCGTTACATGCAAACCGTACCAGTACTATTGTTCATACACCATTATCTCAGGTGGCATTACATTTGGAGAATCAAAGGAAGAGGCTTGCCTATTGAGTGGTGTTAGATGGCATGGAGATTAATAGAGGTTGGGAGAGGAAGCATACGGCAAAAGGGAGATGACAAAGAGAAGGGGGAGGAGGTAAAGGTGGTGAGGGGTGGGGGGGAAATAGATGAATCGATCAGAAGAAGAGGAGGGATTGAGTTGGGTGCAAAAGACTGGGGATGGGTTGGAGGGGTGTGATGACTGTAGGAAATTGTCATACTTTATATTTTTTTGCAGTAATATTAAACCTGGGTTAAGATGCATTTTTGACAGATGTAAAAGTGAGGTATTCAATTATTTGCAGGTGAAGTGTTCTGCTAAAAGAACTTGTGAACCATTTACCTGTTTACAGACAGCTAGCTAATGGAATATTCTTTAGGTGTGAAGGACCATGGATTATATATAATTTATGAGGTGTATTATGATTGGGCCTGGCAAAACAAGTCAAGTGCCATCTTTTAAGAAGAGACAAAGGAATAACTTATGCTTTGGGTACAGTTGATGTAGTTAATGGGAGGAGCTAGGTCTATCTGAAGAGTCAGTAGAGTCTAGAACTCTAATCTGTGCAGAGATGTTTCGGTTTTGTCCTTAAAGATTCTCTCTCCAAAGATTCCGTACAGAGAAAAGCAAGTAAAACCCTTGTTTTACTAAATTTGCACATCTTTGGGTTGTGAGGCCGAAACCCACGCAAACACGGGGAGAATGTGCAAACTCCACACGGACAGTGACCCAGAGCCGGGATTCGACCTGGGACCTCGGCGCCTTGAGGCAGCAGTGCTAACCACTGCGCCACTGTGCTGCCCACGTTAACTTTATTCATAAGTGGTATTTAATATATATTTGTTTGCTTAATTGGAATATAGTGGCAGGTTTAGGAAGTAAGTTAAGATTTCTAAATTTTATTTAAGAACTGTTTTAACCGTTAACTGTAAAGCAATTTCTTTGTTGCTAACATGGTTAATTCTGCATTTAAACTAAAGTTTGTTTTACCGTAACAGATACCGATTGGTCGGTGTTATCAGTCCTGTGGTACAGTAACATTTCCTCAGTTTTGCTAATTGAAAATATTTGGGTTGTTGTTCGGGATCCCAACAGGGGAAAGAGAGACCCCAGGAGTGGATATTTGGCTCAATAGGGGCTGGCACTGGTGCAAGATCCATTTTGACATCTCAGTTGGATAGAGGGAGGATTTCACTATGCTCAGTCTTTCATTTAAGATGTGACAATTATTCCTAAAGACTATGCAGAGTAAAATACTCTGTTAATCCAGATACTGCTATTGATGTTTTTTTAAAAAAAAGCAATCAGGCTAAAAAAGTTAGTGGAGCACTATCAAATTATTTTATGAAGGCCAAGCAACTAGCAGTGAATAGGAACATAGGAATAAGACCAGATGGTTAAAATCAATTTTAAGCAAGCCAATGACAAGCGATATGAGATGGCAACATCATCAGACCACAGCTTTAAGGTCAATCATCCAGTTATTAGTCTTTCATTCCTAAAATGTAACAAATCGATGAAAACATTTATTCTGGTCATCATTGTCAGTAAACGGCTTTGGCCCGTGACCTTTTCATTTAATCAGTTTGAAAGCTACTAATGCTGCTGATGGATGGAAGTTCATTGCTTAATTAAAAGACTACAGGGCAATGACACGATAAATATGTACAACAAGGAGGGAATAATAAACTCAAAAGTAGGTACTTAAGACAAAGTGCAGAAGCATTGCTTTGATTTTTTTTGGGTGCCATTTTATGTGATTGAGTTTTATAGCCCCTCCTGCTGGTGGGATATTCCAGTTGTACTGAGGTCAATGGAGTTTTGAACTCCTTGCCATATTGACTTTGAATTTCTTGTCCTATGATATCTCGATCTGTTCTAAAATTGGCGCACCCAGACACGGGTTCACATTTTTCCCAACATGAGACGATCTAACATTAACAGTTAACCCATTGCAGACTGCTGTCACCTCCCAACATGTTCAATGCGCTCCTTTTCCCTTGGCTTCGAGTGAGTTTCCTTCAGTTCAAATCCCCTTTAGCCCATTTATCTTTCAGACGAGTCAGCGACCTTGCATAGCCAACCAAGCTTGCTTTCAGCTTGTTGCTGCTAAATGATTTCATCTGACCTGTGCTTCGGGATCATTTGTCCCCTCTTAACCCCTTGTTTGCCAAATCACCCGGTTAAATTTGCAGCCACAGATCTTCGCCAAGCTCAACACTCACTTGCCAGATGGTTTATGTAGTTTTCTGTAAACTGCTGCGAATTCTTCAGGGATTTTCATTCCATTGCTTGTTTCATTGAGATTTTTACTGCTTTCCAGCATCGACGTGACCAAATCCCATTCTCTTAACCCAGCAGTAGAGTTGTAGGCCCAGATTTTTGCGTGTTTACAATTCTGTCACTGGGAGAAGAGAGCGTGATTTAGTAGTGCACATTCTGGTCTGCCCAGATCCAAACAAAATCAGTGTCTGAGTGGTTTAACAAATAAATAATTATTATTTACGTTTTGTTTGTAAAATGTCATTGCTTATCTTTTGTTCTAGTTTATCATGTGCAGCTTACACTAATGGGTTGTGATATGTTGCATTGGGGGCTTTTGCCAGCCATATGTCAAGTAATCTATTCCCTATCTGAGGAGGACCTTCCAATCTCTCCTGGACGGAATCCACAGACAAAACGTCTACTATCTGCCAGACTGTACTCTCTTTGGCTTAGCCTCCAACCCTCTCTATTGTAACATTTCTTCTTGTCTTCTATTTTTATTGTTATTACTGTCACTCTTTGAACATACTTTCCTTGTTCCTCTCAGTTCCTACACCCATTTTACACATTCTTCCTCTCCCTATATCCTCCTCAGTGTAAGGAAATTAACCATCATCAAACCTGTTCAGATCTATTTGTTCCCAGAACTGTGGACCCCTCTCCACTCTTTGCTCCCTCTGGAATCTTCAGATCATTAAAATCCAAGTTCGCCGATCTTCAATCAGCCACCAGTTGATTTCCTCCCTTCTATTTGGTGAATTTATCCAGCATCGCATACTGGAGCTTTTCAAAAATAACAATTTACAACAATGGTGTAAAGTTCTGAGGAGAGGGTAATCACAGTCGGAATGATGGCGGTGGGGAATGGGTGTTAGGGGGAAACCAGTGGGAAGTCAGGGATTCAATTGTATTGTCACCCAGTAGTTTTCATAGACTATTACAGTGCAGAAGGAGGCCATTCGGCCCATCGAGTCTGCACTGGCTCTTGGAAAGAGCACCCTACCCAAGTCCACACCTCCACCCTATCCCCATAACCCAGTAACCCCACCCAACACTAAGGGCAATTTGGCATGGCCAATCCACCTAACCTGCACATCTTTGGACTGTGGGAGGAAACTGGAGCACCCGGAGGAAACCCATGCACACACGGGGAGAACGTGCAGACTCCGCACAGACAGTGACCCAAGCCGGGAATCGAACCTGGGACCCTGGAGCTGTGAAGCAATTCTGCTATCCACAATGCTACTGTGCTGCCCCAAAATATATCTTAGCTTTTGCTCACCTTGACTGGATGCTGCTGGCGCAGGAGTGCTGTGTGTACCGAATTTTCTCTATCCAATTTAAGTCATGTTGCAGTCTTAAAAGAAGTCAGTCAGAAAAGTCCCGTGGTATAGCATGGTAGTTAGAACTGCTTTCAATCCTTTTAACTTTTGCTGGATAACTATTCTGGTGAGTAAACCTGAACACTTTGATACGAAGATAATTACCAAATAGGAGCTGTAACCTCTTGGGAAATTCTTGCATAGTCAGTGCCTCAGAAATTCCCAGGGGTCTCTCAGTTCATCTTCTGAGAGTGTAACCAACCAGGGGCCAGAGATTTCGGCCATTATTTCACGTGAATAAAAAAGCAATCTAAAAAGGATCTCAGTGGACTCAACAGTTTGGGTACATATAAAATTATATCTTCTACAAGGAGTGGAGCCAACCCACAACAGTACAGTTCTGCCGAGATACAGCCCCGCTCGCTGCAGAATGGGGCTGGAAGCAACTTGCATCCCACCATCAGTGATCTATTTTATACAGGCTAGGAGGTGAGCAAACGTAACAGAAACCACAAGACCGTACAGGTCTTCCCAAACTAATGACGGGTTCCCAAGAGGAGCATTCTGTCCAAGTAAACATAATGGGCGGGATTCTCCGTCGGCTGACGCCAGAATCAGGAACGCGATTGGGTGGAGAATCGTTTTTGACACTGAAATCATGGCGGGCACCAGTTTCGCGCTAAACCTCCTCCCCCCCCCCCCCCCCCCCCCCCCAGGGCACCCCTCTAGGTGCCGTCTGGCCCCAGCCAACCCATCAGCGGGATGGGCGCGCTCCAGCGCAACCAGTGCCATTTTGTTGGCTAGAATGGGTGCGTAGTGGAATGGGTGGGTAGTGAAGCCTGTATATGTAGCTGCAGCATTTCAGCCTCCTGAGTGTCAATTGCCAATCTGGCACCATTCACATGGTGCCGGTGCTAGCCACTTCACAGTCGGCAAATTGGTCCAACTGTTGCACCAGTTTTGCTGTCGTGGACGTCCACGAATCCTGCTTTGGAGTCAATGGAGAATCCTGCTGCATATATCCCAGAACTCAATTTCTACAAAGGGTATTCTGCTCTTGACTTCATGTTGGGTGGCCTTTAGCTGTTGTCCCTGTGTAAATATATCATAAGGATGGCAGATCTCTCTCTTCAATCCACAGTAGTTGGCTTGAGAAAGAAGGGGGAGTGCCAATGTGCTGACCTGAATAGTCAAAAGGCCATTTTAACCTGTGTATAGAATTAAAAATCTAAAATGCTGGGGAGAAAACGCAGCGGATCAGACAGGATCCGGGAAGCGAGAAACAAGAGGTATTTTTAGGTCAACACAGAATATTGCAAAATACACTTGAGCTGCTTGGTGTCAACATAATATCTGTTCCTGGTACTGTGTGTAACACAGTGACTTTACCATGTGTCCAACTCCTAGACCCTGAGGACACAATCTCAATGACAATTTATGTAGTATCAGGGCTATGGGAATAGGTCAATGCCAATTGCATAACTATTCAGGTTCATGTTGCTATAATCCAGAAGGCTAGTCGGTGAAGGATAGAACTGAAGCCAATCTTTACACACTTTTCTATTTATTTACAAAGTTACACAGCACAAGTGTACCCCAAGAGCAATAGATATCATTTTTGTCCATGTCTATTTATAGGGACTCAATTGTTATAGTCTACCACCTCTGCACAATGAAATACAACCAATATAACACCTGTGGAGATTGAAAACATGTTGTGCGACCTCCTAAAGTAACCGTTTCCACAACACGGGCCTGTGTTTTAAAAAAAAATTATTTCTCAACTTGATATTTTGTACCACTACTGAATCCAATTCCATTTATTTGATTTTTTTGTAAATGTATTGCCTGTGACAGCTGCCTTGTAATCTGATATAAAATTGGTGCACCAAGGCACAACTATAATCCACCTGGAACCATGCCAACGGCCAGAAAACATGACACTTCTCTCTGACTGTACCTTCTAACCTCCGGATGGCACAGTGATTAGCACTGCTACCTCACAGCACCAGGGACTCGGGTTCCGTCCTGTACTTGTGTCACTGTCTATGATGTGGAGTTTGCACTTTCTCGCCGTATCTTCGTGGGTTTCCTCCCATACTCCAAAGATGTGAGGGTTAGGAAAATTGGACATGATAAATTGCCCCTTAGTATCCAAAGATGCGCAGGTTAGGTGGGGTTATGGGTTGCGGGGGTAGGGTGGGGGAGTGGGCCTAGGTAGGGTGCTCTTTCAGAAGATCGGTGCAGACTCGATGGGCTGAATGGCTGAATGGCACTGTAGAGATTCTTTGGTCGTATTAATATAGTACTGTGATTTATGCAACTTAGTCAAATTAAGACCATAAGACATTGGAGCAGAATTAGGCCGCTTGGCTCATCGAGGCTGCTCCGCCATTCAATCATGGCTGATATTTTCCCATCCCCATTCTCCTGCCGTCTCCCAATAACCCCTGATCCCCTTATTAATCAAGCCCTCAATTACTTGTGATTAACCCTCAAAGTTCAAAATCAGGAGTGCTATTGAGTACCAAATTTATGTTTCCCCATTTAGACTATTCCGATGAGAATAGACCAATGACTTATTTCCGCATTCCAGGTAAAAGGACATCATTGTTAAATGTGAAATACCCCAATTTTGTACTCTCGTAGATTTTAATCTGATGGCAGGTGTAACGCACATTTGAATCAGACCACAGATCAGCTGGTGTGCGTGCACATAACCCAAATTGTCCTTCCAGAAGTACCCCGATGAGAGTGCTGGACAATTGAATGTGTCAAATAATAATGCCAATAATAAATTGACCCGCCACTTGTTGCTTGTGAGATTTTTTTTGCTGACAAATGGTCCATTCTTACTTAAACCGAACTGCATTTTAAAGTCATTTTTTGTATGTGGAATACTTTGAGCTATTTCTGTTGAGGTGGCGGGGACACGGGTGATGGTGTAGACGTGAAAGTAGATGGCCTTTGTGACGGTGGGGTTATGAGGCAGAAAGCACAGTTCAGGGTTGAATAGGACTCCAAGGTTGCAAACGGTCCGGGTAGTCTGAGACAATAGCTGTGAGGGGGGGGGGGGGGGGGGGGGGGGGGTAGAGTAAGTGGCACGGGCGGAGGAACTGTACGGCAGAGAGAAGACAATAGTTTGTCCTATTTAATTTAGTTGATCCTATTTAACTTGAGAAAATTGACACTCGTCTGTGACAGGAAGTCAGTCTGGCACCATAAGGTTGAGGAAAAGTAGATATGAGGTGGAGTTGGTGAGTGGGATGTGACTCCCAAATGAAATGAAATGAAAATGAAAATGAAATGAAAATCGCTTATTGTCACGAGTAGGCTTCAAATATAGTTACTGTGAAAAGCCCCTAGTCGCCACATTCCGGCGCCTGTTTGGGGAGGCTGGTACGGGAATTGAACCCGCGCTGCTGGCCTGCCTTGGTCTGCTTTAAAAGCCAGCGATTTAGCCCTGTGCTAAACCACCCCCCTATTCATAACCAGTCCCATCTATTCAGATGATGTTGCCAAGTGGCAGCTCGTTGGTTAGGTGGAGGAGAGGGTCGAGGGGTAGGTCTGTCTTGGAGTGGAATCTGGAGCCTTATCCTTGGCTTTTCTTAAATTCCAATGAGAGAGAGGGCCAAGCATGCAGGCAGCAAGCCTGATCTAGTAACAGGCCTGTTTGGCTGGACAGCTGGTTCATGATGCAGAGCAAGGCCGGTAGCGTAGGTTCAATTCCCATACCGGCTGAGGTTATTCAGGAAGGCTCCCCCTTTCTCACCTTGCCCCTCGCCTGAGGTGTGGTGACCCTCAGGTTAAATCACCACCAGTCAGCTCTCCCCCTTCAAACGGGGAAAGCAGCCTATGGTCATCCGGGAATATGGCGACTTTACTTTAATAACTAGTTGAGGACTGCAAGTAGGTTGTCCAAAGGCGAGGTAAACCAGCAAAGTCAGCTGCAAAAATCATACTCTGCACTTATCAGTGCATTATAGCCATTAGAACCACATTGTGCCAGATTATGAGCTACTCAACTCCATTATCCAATAAAGCTCTGATAGTGCCCCATGACAGATGGTAAATAAACCAGATAGCATTGGATTTAAATTGCATTCCATTCACCACTGTCCACCATGGAACGTTGATTATAAATAACAACAGTAAGAAATTCTTCAATTTATATTGTAATGAATAACAGATTTATAAACGGCGAAGAGAACACTGTTTCTTGACATTCATTTTCAATCTCCTGGCTTGTTCCTGGTTGCGTTTACTGCCTCTTCACACACCATGAATGCCATCCTTACTTTTTCCGAGGAATTCCGATTTTGCATTTCACATGAAGCAACAATTCCATCACCCCTACTTGGTACTATTTCTGTTGTTTGTCGCGAATAGCAAACATGCACACATGTTTATGATTTTACTACAAATTGTAAACAGAAATCTTCTCCAATCGCAAATCCATTGCAGCCATTAATTTGTCAGTATGGAAGTCATCACATTACCATTTGCAGTAAAGTCTTGGTTTCTGGAACACCTTAGAATGGGGGATGAGGGAATGTAGGCTGGAACACAGTTGTTTTTTTGGAAATAGAATCCATCACATGCAATATTATGCCAGTTCTAGGTGTCACCGTGGTTCCTTAGAAGCCCCTTTGATTCTGGATTTGCCCCCGCCACCCCACCCTCCAGAAATTTGAGTACATGGTCCATGCTGAATGTCCCAGTGCCGTGCTGAAGGAGCACAGCATTGTCAGAGCTGCCGTCATTTGGACGATCATTAGACCGAGGAGATCAAGGATGCCGTAGTACTACTTGAAGAACAGGCGAGGTATTCTGCTCCACAATTAACCCCCAAACTGATTATCTGATCATATATCTAATTTGCTGTTTGTGGGTCTTTGCTGTGATGAAATAGCTACCAAATCAGTCTGCATAATCATGTTCATAATTAATTAATTGGCAGTGAAGTGGGATATGCTGAGGATAGGAAAGGCAGTGTTGTGGTAGTCACTGGGGTCTCCATTATTGGATCTTGTACAACATCTTAACGTTAGTGTGCCAAAATATGGCTCCCTTATTCTGTACTGAGCTCCGAGAAAGTAGGGCCTTGCATTCATATAGCACCTTGACATGTGATTCGGAAATGTCCTTCTGAGCATGATAGAATGTATACAGCACTTTGAAAAGCAATTGCTGTTATTTTGTGCAGTGTTAGATCCCACAGACAATAATAAAGTGAAGCACCCATTCATTTCTTTCGTTGGGACATTAGAACAGGGGCACAGAGCAGAAGTAGGCCATTCAGCCCTTCGAGGCTGCTGTGCCATTCGGTGCGATCTGGTGTCTTTAAGGGAGAAATGTTGGGCACAACAGAGGAATTCCTTTCTCCTCTTCTCAATGGCGCCATGTGATTCTTAACATGTTTTGAACTGTAGGCTCGTCGAGGTACTCTGTTCCACTTTTTATCCAACCAACAGATGCGAGGTTAAGGAGAGAATTGACATTTGATGATATTTCCACGTTGTTTAATATGCCTTTAAGACTGACTTCCCTCCCCTTCTGCCAAACTAACGAGATTTATGCGAATGAACCTCACAGTAACTGTGTAACCGGGGTGCTGTATCTGCTAAACTAATTGCTTACACCAAGCACTGCCCACACGGCGTGAATGTGGAAACTTGGCAGTTTTCAAGGAACACTTTGGGCTGCGAAATGATATAACAGCGGAGGAAACCGTGAGCTCCTCCCAACTGGTGCTGGAGCTGGTAAAATCCTCACTGCAATCTGTGCCTCCTGGCGTGTAGATGGAGTATTCTGATCACGCAGACAGCACACCATCTTCCAGCTCAGCTGAACACTTCCAGCTGTTTTTAAAAAAAAAACAGCTCAGCTTTAATTTCATTTTCTTAACCGTTTCTGATCACTGAAAATGTTCACTGGAATACATGTATTTAGGCCCTAGTTTTGTGGTTGAGTTTGTGTTTGCCTTCTTGTCCACAATGCAGACTCAGCCTATTTGACATTCCAAGGCAATGGTGATTTTTGGAATACAGAGCAAGCTGTCAAGGCAGCTTTTCTTTGTGAATACAAAACCTTTGCTTTATAAAGATTTCTTTAAAACCAGCGATCGCCAGGGCGGGAAGGTCATTTTTATTGCGTTAGACTTCCCTTCTTCTGTACGAAAGAAAGATTTAACAATCTGTCAGGCACCTCGGATGCATCTCAAAGCCCTTCACAGACAATGGGGCTCTCTTGAAGTGCGTTTCAATGTTGTTATCGGAGGTGGCGGCCATTTTGTGCAGGGGACAAGCTCTCAAATGGCGATGAGAAGGAAGACCAGTTAATCAGTCCTTTGTTGGTCTGAGAGGGTGAATGTTTTCCATTAGACCGGGAGGACTCCATGTTGCCCTTCCCGTTATGCCATTGGATCTTTATTGAACAAGTGGAACAGTCAAAGCAGTGATGGAAAGTGTGCTTCCCCCATCAATACACCCATTGACTTGAAAATCCAACAATAAATGAGGGATATTATTGTGGAGGTTGGAGGTGGGGCGGGTGGGGAGGAGGGGCACGGTGGCGGTGTTAGACTTTTTTTATTTAACAAAACTGAACCAGGCATCTTTTGGAAGGAATAGCTGGTTCTGGAGGCTCTGCTGTTAACCTTTTAATTACCGCGTGACCGTTTCGCATTGTAGAATACACGCACATCTTATCCATTATACAGTAGCTGGGGAGAAGTGATTTTCTCACATTTTGAACATTTGAAAAAAAATGTCCAGAGCTGAAAGTACTGAAACACTCTGGTTTTCACTCCGGCGTCGGCACTTAGGGCGCAATTCTCCGCTGCCCACGTCGGGTCGGAGAATAGCGGGAAGGCCTTCCCGACATTTTTCCCGACCTCCCGCTATTCTCCCCCCCCCCCCACGGCCGCCCCACGACACGAATCGCTGCTCGCTATTTTTTTTACAGCGAACAGCGATTCTCCCCTGGCCGATGGGCCGAGTTCCCAGGCCTTTACGGCCGTTTTCACGAACGCAAACACACCTGCTCTCACCGTTCGTGAAAATGGCCTCAAAGTGCCGTTCGGGACAACCATGGCACCGATTGGCACGGCCGCACCACGGCCGTGTCAAGGGTGGCATGGGCCCGCGATCGGTGGGCATCGATCGCGGGAAGCGGGTCCGATACCCGCGCACTCTTTGTTCCTCCGCCGCCCCGCAGGATCAGTCCGCGGGGCGGCTGAGGGGCATGACGGCCCGCGCATGCGCGGGTTTGACGCATATGCGTGATGATGTCATCCGCGCATGCGCGGCTGACGTCATCGTGCGCGTCAGCTGCCGTGACGCTTGCCGCGCGGGCTTGGCGACGGTCGCTAAGCCCGCGATGCCGTGCTTCACGGGGCGGCGCTGCTAGCCCCGCCCGGGGGGAGAATCGGGTCCCGGGAGGGGGCGCGGAGGCTGCTGTGAAACACGGCCAGTTTCACGGCAGCCTTTACGACTCTCCGCATTTGCGGAGAATCGTGCCCAGTCTCCCGATGGGAGAATTTCGCCCATAATGCCCATACAAAGTTCTCAACCTCGACTTGCACCATGCTTGATGGATGCTGCATTGCCTGTGTTTAAGCATGAAAAACACACACCCAGTCTCTAAGCTGCTTTACATACAGACAGGTAGAAGAGATAATGTGACTACACCAACACAGTCAATGACTTCCCGTCGTACAGTTATTACCTGTTGTAGACAGCAAACCTAAACTTAGCTTGGAGCTTCAAACCAGCCCAACGTGATGCTAAAAAGAGAAAATGCTGCAAGCATTCAACAGATGAAGCAACATCTGAGGAGAGACAAAAAAGCAGAGTTAATGTTTCAGGGCCGATGACCTTTCATCAGAATTGGCAAAAGTTGAAGTTGGAACAGCTTTCAAGCAAGTCAAGAGACTGGGAAAAAGGGAGGAAGGAACGATGGGGAAGGTCTGTAATGGCTGGAGGCTAGGAGAGAATAAATGATGAAAGAGATAATGGCATAAGGCAGCACTGAGTGTTCATGGGAAATTGTGATGTCTGTCCTTTGCTGGGTCAGGAAGATAGCCAGTGAATAACAAACATGGGGAGGAAAGGATGATGCCTGAACCTCCCCAGACCATATTAAGCAAGGTTCGTACTATCTGCCAATTGTGGAATGCTAACGTTCAGGAGGATTTGCTATGTCCATGTTCTCGAATGGAGGATCGAGGAAAAGCAGTAACTGGGGTGGGAGAAATTTAAAACATAAACAAATTATTTAAAAAAAATGAATATTCTGTTCATTCCTTAATGAAAATCGCTTATTGTCACAAGTAGGCTTCAAATGAAGTTACTGTGAAAAGCCCCTAGTCACCACATTCCGGCGCCTGTCCGGGGAGGCTGGTACGGGAATTGAACCGTGCTGCTGGCCTGCCTTGGTCTGCTTTCAAAGCCAGCGATTTAGCCCAGTGTGCTAAACCAGCCCTATTGTAAGTTTGATCCCTGCGGTGATTTGCGATGAGTGTCCCTTTCAGAGCATTACAGCAGAGGTCACCTGACTTGGATGGCTAATGATGACTCGGAGTGGGTAATGACTCCAGGGGGTTGGGGTCCTCTCTCAGGCAGGAAACATGGAGGGAACTAGGTATAGCCGTGTGGCTCCTGTACAGTTATTCTTATTAATAAACCCTTTGGGTTTCTAATGAAGTCTGTGAAAATGCAGCATTACATCTGGCTACGAGGATGGAGTAATCATGACATTGCCTCTGGCCCAACACCTGTCAGTATCTTTTTTTGATGAAAGTCTGAAGAAAAACGTACTCTCCAGAATGGACGAATCGACCCATTTGAAATATTGAAATATTTCCAGACCTCTGAATAATGTAGAATCAGAAAAGACAGACAGTTCCAAGCTGCATGGGCAATGGCGAGAACACGACAAGATCCCTGGGCCAGAGTCCAATAGAACGTTGAGCGAAATGGAGAAACACACCTCCACTTACATTTTGGACTAGGAGGCAAAGTGGTCTGGGAGGCTCAGTGCTTTGGAGAGGCTGGTGGACAGATGTCATACAAACTGCCACAGTCAAAAGTTTAGAAACGTACAGAGAAATGAAATCAAGAGAAAATAACCCTGCGAAGCAAGAGCTGTGGCTTTAAGTTTTTTTTAAAAGTTGCTGCAATTTAAAAAAAAAGCACTCAGTGCTTTAAGTAAAAAACAAAATGTCCCAAGTGAGCTGCAGCAAGGTGTCCCAAAGGGGGGGAAAATATTGACATGCTGAAACTGACAAGCACCCGATCAGAGCAAAGCCTGCAGGGGTTCCGTGGCAGAATTCACTATGAGACCTCAAGCAAAAGAAGAGAAGTTTTAAACCTGTTTTTTTAAAAAAAGGTAGCAAATTTAAACCAAAAAATGGCTCCTTGGACCTCAAGAACACTAGATCTCCCACTGAAATTGCCAAAAACAACCTGGCACATCAAAAAAAGAAAGACAAAATGAACTCTCCAAAAGAAGAAATAAAAACTCCCGAAAGCGCTGAAATAACTTGCCCTTAGAAAAAGGAGACGTTTTAAATGTTTCAAAAAGAGCAGCTAGGTTCATGCCAAAACTTCAAAAATGCGGGAAAAACAAAGAGAAAACAGGCAGCTGGTGGCAGCTCATAGGGAAAAAAAAATTATCATATTAAAGCGGTAGTGCATTTAAAGAGGTAATTCACTTAAAGTGGCAATGCACTTAAAGCGACAACCACAAGATGGGACAAATGGCTATGGATAGGAAAATTGGAGAAGATGAATTTTCTCCAATGAAGGACAGCTCTCAAAAAATGTCCATAAGCAACAAAGACCTCAAGTAAGAGGCAACAGAAGACTTCAGAGAAGGCAATGATAGACCCCAGAAGTAGGGCACTGAAACACCTCAGAAGGAGGGCACTGATAGACCCCAGAAGGAGGGCCCTGATAGACCCCAGAAGGAGGGCCCTGATAGACCCCAGAAGGAGGGCCCTGATAGCCCCTGATATGACCAAATGATGAACAACGAGATAATTACAGAATGGAAACAGTCAACATTTTGTTGGAAATCTGACCAACAGTGGAGCCAAAGGCTTTGACTGAAGTTAAGACAAGTAGAAATTATTTGTTAAATATGTGTCCTGTACGAACATGATGGATTCACTTGCAGAAATTAAAGTAGTCAAAAGAAACTAGGAACTATTGAACATAAAAATGAAGCAGTAAAAAGAATTCAAGAGAAGACATGACAACAAGAAAATATAATAATGCACCTCCACAGAATTCATTAGCAACACAAAGGATTTATTAATAGGAAGAACAGCAGCCACACATCTTTTAAAAAAGATTTAGAGTACCCAATTAATTTTTTCCAATTAAGGGGTAATTTAGCGTGGCCAATCCACCTACCCTGCACATCTTTGGGTTGTGGGGGCGAAACCCACGCAAACACGGGGAGAATGTGCAAACTCCACAAGGACAGTAACCCAGAGTCGGGATCGAACCTGGGACCTCGGTGCCGCGAGGCAGCAGGGCTAACCACTGTGCCACCCTGCTGCCCTGGCAGCCACACATCTGCACCTAGTCCCCTACATGTCTCCTGCCAAAGAAAGGACACCACCCTTGGGGTGATTGCCCATTCTGAGTCCCCATTGGTCATCCAAGCCAGGTGACCCTTACTCTGCTGTGTTGCCCTTAAAGGGACAATCACCACAAATCACCACAGCCACAGAGGAACATTCCAACCCATTCACAAAGTTAATCACTGTTCAGTCGAATTGTTTGTCTTTGGGGAGAAAATGAGGGGCCGTAAATCTCTTCTAATGCAGCAGCGTCTGCCATGTCACAGTACATCCGACCCAGCTTTGAGGGAGGTGGGAGCCATTAAATGCCGGGTTGAAAGCAGGAGCCTTTCAGAGGCCTCTTGAACTCGGCACGGGTGGAGATGCTGTGTGAGCTCTCAGGAGCTGGAGGCTGCTTGTTTCCAGCTAATTCCAGCACAGAGAGTTTTGAAGTACGGCGTATAAGCAGAGAGAAGTGGCCATTTCAGAGGGGCCACGTCATTGTTTGCAGCTGTCTTTTGTTTTCACACTTCTTGGAAGCAGGTTATGCAGAACTCTAAAAGCACCAAATCTTTTGGAACGAAAGCCGACATGTGTTCTGAATTATATTCCTTTTCCTGCTTGAATTTTCTCGTTTCGCTAAAAGCTGCTGGGAAGTTTTGTAGGGAGGCATTCTGCTCATAATGTTCACTTGCGGTTCATCCATTTAATGTTGATCGCCAATTAACAGTGCATTAGAGAATGTGCCACTCGTTTGAAGTTTGGCCCTTTAACTTTTAAGATGTGGCATTTTTCAAAATTAAATGAGGGTAATTCTTTGGATTCAAAAAACCCTGAGTAGGCTTTGATTTGAAAAACAAATGGCAGCTGTTATAGCCCCAGCCACAACATTCAATAGTTTGTCAAATTCAACGTTTAAGACACGAACTGTACTATGAATCTCTTAAAGTAACATAATGTGGACTGAAGCCTATCGCTCCCCACAGAGTCAGCTATAAACCTCTATTGTCCACTGGGCGATGCGGTGTGTGGTTTTACTGGTACTATCCCAAATGATTACTCATAGAGGGTCTTGAGAGGCATGGTCACAGTTCCTTGACTGACAACTCAACTAAAAAAAGAGAAGGGGTGTGAGTTCAGGGTGAATAAAAAGGAAACATGGAAATGGAAAAAAGCATTATTTTTTTAAATAACAACTGGGTAAATGACAGCAGCTAAACAGTACAGTATGTACATTTCCGAATTAAAGATCACCAAGGCACTATTTAAAGAAGAGCGCTGTGTCCGGAACAATGTTACTCCATCAACCACCGCCACAAAAACAGCTTTACATGCTTTCATCTTATAGTAGTGTGTGGGATTACTTCGGCTTGAAAAGAATCTCGTTGAAGCAGCCCATAAAATACGATGGCCTGCTTTCAATAATTTAATTTATAATTGGACCAGTAAATGTTAAAAACGGAACCCTTCGGAACCAGCGTAACTTTTGTAACAAATAGACTTTGCAGCTCTAACCGCATGCGGCCTAGTTTGCCTGGGATTATTGTTCTACGTTTTGTGCTCGTGTCATTGAAGGCAGTGGCATGAGCCACTTCCAACAGAGCAACGCCCATGAGCAAGCTTCGAGCGTTGACGCTCCGACATCCTCTTATTTTTGGCAGCAGAAGTAGAGACCTGTTTTTTAAAAAAAATATGTAGCTTTACAATTTTGCCTCAGTCGGGCTGTCAAATCTCCAGGACGACCTTGACATCTCCAGAAATTAAATATTGGTCTTCACGATACAGCTGTGGGCTAATCCAGAAGAAAAACCTTGGGGCCAATTAAAAAATATAGTCAGTTTTTAAAGAAACTGCCTTGGAACATGCTTATTACAAATTATAAAAATATTGGACCCAAAGGCCTATTTGCCAAACGGTCCAGAATGATCCAGTTGGGGAATGAAGTGCCAACTCAATTTCTGATTCCTGTAGGAAAGGGAACACCCTGAGGATGGACATGTTAAGGAACCAGTGACAGCAGTACAGGGGCCAGGATTCTCCGCCCCACTGCGCCGTATTTCTGCCCCGACCAGCCGGCGGCATTCTCCGTTACGCCGGCCGGTCAATGGAGTTTCCCATTGTGGGGCAGCCCCTCGCCATCGGGAAACCCCCGGGCGCCGGCAGAATGGAGAATCCCGAGGGCGGAGAATCCCGCCCAGGGTGTTTGGGGTCAGGAGGTCATGTGATGAAACCGGCAGGAATATGTCGGATTATAGTCTGCAGCTCGAGGGAGTCAGATTCAGTCATGTAACATTGGGGGATTGGCCGCAGTAATAAAAGCACCTTAGAGGTGGCATTACAGATCAGAGATTACATTTGGGGCAAAAGATTTGATGCGGTATTGCTCCACTTTCCTGAAAGTGACACCTCCTATTGAAACAGCAGAGAGTAAATAATAATAATAACCTTCATTAGCATCACAAGTAGGCTTACATCAACACTGCAATTAAGTTATTATGAAAATGCCCTCGGCTCCACTGTCCATTGGCTGTTTCGGTACACAGAGGGAGAATTCACAATGTCCAATTCACCGAACAGCACGTCTTTCGGGACTTGTGGGAGGAAACTGGAGCACCCGGTGGAAACCCAGGCGGACACGGGGAGAACGTGCAGACTCCGCATAGACAGTGACCCAAGCTGGGAATTGAACCCTGGTGCTATGAAGCAACAGTGCTAACCACTGTGCTACCTTGCTGCCCAAATTGTGCAATGGGTTAGAAAAATGCAGGATTTGATGATATTGCGCAATGTCCTAACTATGTGATAATATCACTAAATTCATCAATTCAAATCAATAAACCAAAAGCCTAGAGAAAAATTGCATGCAATGTGTTCCAACTGAATAAACCTTTCGAGATGGGAATTAAAAAAAAATGTTATTAATATTATTATTGCTGTTTGTGCTGAGGCTTCTATTGAGTAAAATTGATTGACTTTTCCCCGCTGTTTCCAAGGTTAGGAGTGTGATAGAATTCTCATTAATCATCTGGATGAGTGGAGCTGCAGTAATGCACAAGCTCGATACCACCCAGAATAGATTGGAATCACTGCCTCTAACTCTCCATCACCCTTTCCACTTCTTGGTAGCTGCTGTATGTGTTCTCTATAAGATGAAGGGTTTTGACCTGGTAAGCAGTGTAGGATCACTTCCTCCGATATTTGTCTCCTCTTTATGTTTGAGTACAGCTGAAAAAAAATGACTAGTTAGATCGTGTGAAACACCACATCCTTTTAGCTGTTCAACCCAACCAGACCTTGCTCGCAACACCCAAGACATGGTCTCCAACTTTAGATGTGATTCTGGAATTGGGGAACACTTATTGAACAATACTGATTGAATCACACTGACACTTAATTTAAGAGTATCAGTCAGGCTCACTACACGTGCTGGAACCTGTATTCATATATAGGGCCCTGCCCTTTGCAGACAGAAGGAGCATATCTACGCATTGAACCTTTCTTAACTAAACAAAAGCTTGGGGGACAGCCATTCCCTGGTTCATTCCCCATGACAATATTTAACCCATCAGAGTTGACCTGCTTCAACCATACCTACCACCGATGTCAGAAAGTGGCGATTCCGTGTTTCCTGGATCTCTTGGGACATTTTTGTCAAGGAAAAACTATCAAAACGCTCGGGAATTTTACAAGAAGTGTTTTCTTTCATAGGATTGTCTGTGTGCTGGGCTGGCACAGCTCAATCTGAAGGAATTACGGCTTTGCATCAAATGTTGCAAGACCTACGTTTATAACTGCACACGGCAGCGTAGACCTACATCCAGATTGCCTAGGGAATTACATTTGGCATGGAACCAGTCCAAATTATGTTGATTTAACGATAATTCTGAACAGAATATAACAATGATACAAAGAACGGGACTCTCCGGTTCCCCAGTTGTATATTTCTCGGCGCCATTCGCTTGCGGCGGGATTCTCCCTTTCCGCCGCTTGTCAATATGATTTCCCATTGAAGCCACCCACTCCTCCGGGAAACCTGCGGGTGGGAGTACGCTGCCGGCAGAATCCCAAAGAATTCCAGCCATTGACCGACTGGTAGAAAGGGACGACACCGTACTGGACGCAACAAGAATGAAATGGGAGGAGGACCTGGGGATTGAGATAGGGTGGGGACTCTGGAGCGAGGCACTGCATAGGGTCAACTCCACCTCCACGTGCGCAAGGCTCAGCCTGACACAACTAAAAGTGGTACAAAGAGCCCACTTAACAAGAAACCGTATGAGTAGGTTCTTCCCGGAGGTGGAGGACAGATGTGAACGGTGCCAAAGAGGCCCGGCCAACCACGCCCACATGTTCTGGTCTTGCCCCAGACTTGTGGAGTACTGGACAGCCTTCTTCGAGGCTATGTCCAAAGTGGTGGGGGTGAGGGTGGAGCCATGCCCGATAGTGGCGGTCTTCGGGGTTTCAGACCAGCCAGATCTATTCCTGGGGAGGAGGGCGGACGCCCTTGCCTTTGCCTCCCTGATCGCCTGCCGTAGAATCCTGTTTGGCTGGCGGTCAGCAGCACCGCCCAGAGCTGCAGACTGGCTGTCCGACCTCTCGGAATCTCTCCAAATGGAGAAAATCAAATTCGCCATCCGAGGGTCAGACAACGGCTTCCACAGAACGTGGGAGCCATTCATGCAATTGTTCCGGGACCTGTTTGTGGCCAACGTACAAGTGGAAGAATAGCCGGGTGGCCAAGAATCATGGGAAAATGAACGGGAATCAGGGGAAGGTAGCCGGGGGGCTATGGGTTCGTTATGGGGGTCTGATGGCTAGCTAAGTCCCAAATCCAAACTGTAAATAAATGCCTATAAACATGTGCCTCGGCCATATTGGGGAATGTAAAATATGTATGCCGGCTAAAGGGGGCGGCCACAGTTGTTATTATGAAGATGCTTACCTGTAAATATACATTTTAATTTTCGCATTTTTTTTTTTTCTTTTTCTCTCTCTAATAATTTGTAATTTGTTGGATATAAAATATGAAAACTCAATAAAAAACATTTATAAAAAAAAAAGAATTCCAGCCATGATCTATAAGATCCTGTGCATGTTATACTGGGGAAATGCGTAGTGTGTTATATAAATACAATATTCACTAATGTCTAGCACATGTAAAAATAATATTTTGGCCGCATGAACACAAGTTTTGCAGATCAATTTGGACCTTTACTCTAAGCACCCTGACTGGAGCTAATATTTGTCGACATGTAGAACTCAAAAGACCCGACAGAAGACTACGTAAACTCTAGAAATGTATTATTATAACAATAACGACAACATTATACTTTGAAGAACATCCTACAGATGGATGAACTAAAAAAGTTAGATATGTGGTTGCAGAAAGTGATTGGCACGGTGGATTAATTTTGGGGAGCTCCGGCAAAGGGCCAGCATGGGTGTTAAGGGCCGAATATTCTCCCATGCTTGCTGTAAGCTTCTATTGTTTCATCCCATTCCTGGGAACATGATGCAGAAATGGCTAATAAAGCATCAGCACACCAGTAGGCCATTCGACCCATCACACTCGGGCTACCACTTTGAGAGAACTGTCCAATTAATCACCAGTACTCCGAAATGTTCTCCCCTTCAAGTGTTCATCCAAATACACTTTGGAAAGTTACCACAACCGTAATCATTTCAGGTAATCACAACAACTTGTTGCGTCACTAAAAAAAAAAATCTCCTTATCCTGTCTCTGGCACGTTTTCAAATTTAATGTTTAATTTTTGAACTTCATTTGCTTTAGGTTGAAACCATGAGGGCATGTTTTAGTGACGCCCGGTGCTTCCAATGGTGTCTCTGGCTTGCTGATCATCAATGTTTAGCATATTCCAACTTGGGAAGGATATTATCGTCAAACTAATGTGCAACTCACAGCATGTGGGACTAATATGTCCATGGGGGAATATTAATGTTCCAATATTGTGGATATACAGGGCACTTTTCCAATTTTATTTTGTGATTTCCACATGGACCCATTACCACAGCGACCACTTATACGTTTGCAGTCACGTGCGCCCACCTCTCCAATTGCTCAGGATATCAGCTGTAATGTCTAATCTTGACGCAAGACTCAAGATTTAGCAGTGGCTTTCAGAAGGATGGCATCCATCACCCATGACAACCATCGTGGTTATATATCGGGTGAAGCATGCTTATTACGTGAAGAACAGGCCGGGTCTCACACAAGGGCTTTGACATTTCACGTCGCCTACTTGACGTGATCAACCCGAATTGATAACTATTGAGTGAAAAGAAGCATTTTGGGGGCAACGTATCTGGGTGGGATTTGCATTGATCTATCAAGGTTTCAGACTGCAACTGCTTTGAGGAAGGGGCTGAATGGAGGCCAAACAAACTGAACATCTGCTTAAAACCCAACCAGAATCAAACGTGCCCAGGAAATGAATAAAAATTCAACTCAACAAATTCTTGGCACTTAAATCATCCTATTAGTGTTACAAACCAAGGTAGGTCATTTTAACTTTGGCAAATTTTCCTTTTGGCTGTTTTGGTATATTTGTATTCAAAGCAAACATTAACTCTGATTTCTGGAAGCTAATCTGATTTGAATCGATCCCTGTACTTGTTCTAACGGAAATCGTTTTATATCACAGAACAGGCTGAATATTCAAACCCGGGAGTCTCCCTTTTTGACCAGTTGCTCATTTAACTGAATGGAGATCTGAAGTAAAGGGGATATTGATGTGAACCTGCTGTGCAGAAACATGGATGCCGATGAACGACAAGGTTAAGATTCCTGGGAATTTTCAGAATGTGGGCTTGGAAATTAATGTGGAAAAGTGGATTATTGGAAAAAGTGGCGACGGGAAAGTTGCCTGTGGCACAAGAAGGACTTGTTTTCATTATTTTCATCAGAAAAGGGCAAGTTTAATTGGATCGGGATTGCGTAGAGAGGGAATGGGCTGTTGAAAGAGGTGACGCAAGGACAGGAAGAGGGAACTTAATCAAGAGGGAAGAAGAGCAAAGGTGAATCAGTCTGGAACACTTACAGTTTGGAGGATTGCACACAGAATTGAAGAAAGAAGCCCAAGGCAGAGCACTTTGGAGAAGGGGAGAATTGAGACAGATGTTTAACTCTGTTTCTCTCTCAGCGTATGACCAGCATTTTCGGTTTCCATTTCAGGTTTCCAGCACCCACATTATTTTACTTTAGTGAGATAAATCTGAGGCCAAGAGTGGTGATGAAACCTTAACAATTGACAAAACAAATGATCGTTGCATTTTTATTGTATTCTTTTCCCCCTCCAATTACATCCCTTTCTGACCTGTAGCTTCTGATTTGGATAGCTCTAACATCTGGATAGCTCTAACATCTAGTTAGCTCTAACATCTTCCCCCAAGAGAAGGAAAATCGAACACATTTACTCTAATAGGTAAATTAAGAGAATTTAAAAATATTGGACAACAATCCAAGTTACACATTACAGAAGATACAGCAGTCCATTTTAGCTGCCCGATGGGAAAATGACTTCACGTATTGTGATAATGGTGGCGTAAGTGGTTAGCACAGTTGCCTCATGGCGCCGAGGTCCCAGGTTCGACCCTGGCCGTGGGTCACTGTCCGTGTGGAGTTTGCACATTCTCCCCGTGTTTACGTGGGCTTCGCCCCCACAACCCAAAGATGTGCAGGGGTAGGTGGATTGGCCACGCTAAATTGCCCCTTGATTGGAAAAAATAAATTGGATACACTAAATTTATTTTTAAAGAATGGGAAAAATAAAAATGTGTTGTGATAATAAGGGAAATTTCTGTTTAAAAGTGGCACCACAGTTATTTTAGGAAGTTCGATATGACTATAGCCTGACGTCCTGACTCTCTGTGAAGATAAAGTCATCACGGCAATTCCATGTGCCATCACAATGTGTGAATTAAAGTGAATGCTGCAATGGTTTTATATACACCAGTCCTGAGGTGTTGAGGCATTGATTTCAGGGCTGTCTCAAGGAATGGGATTTGAAATTGGAGAACTGAGTGCAAGGATGCATATTCCCCATGGTGGCAAAATGTGGCGAGCCCCCTGAATTTAACTCCCAGGTCCAGTTCAAAGATTGTGCGCAATCTTTAATTGGATATGGGGGGGGGGGGGATTAACTTGAGACCCCACACCCGGAGCGAGCGTCTCACAATTTCAGGTGCAAACGATAATGGAGCAGCGACTGTGTTCCATTTAAGTGTTCAGAATGTATTCCAATCTGTGCACATAACACACACTTGTGATTAATTTTTCCATTTGTAAATAGTAGGCCTTGATTGTTCATTTGCCTGAGTCCAGAGTGCGCGATTACGGCGCTTCTGGGATCTATTATTGTAAGCGTCAAAATATCAGTACTGGAAATGGGCTTTCTATATGACATCCTTCATAAGCCTCTCCTCAGCATGTTTACTCTGGATAGATAAATAAACACAGTTGAAGATGGAGGGAAGTCATTTTATTCTGCATTTTTATTTTAACTATGATGTCAGCCCGACTCAAGATCAGCCCTCTTGTCCCTTGCCCAATCAGTTATTAGAAATGTGTTAATACTGGGCTATTAATGTTGGCAGAGCATGGAGCTTGGCTGGAGAGCAATGTCTTTTCCTCAGAAAAAAGAAAGTGTATTCCATTGGTGAATTATATCTGCTAAATCGTAGCTGACTAGCAGTGTTCTCTATAAGCTGCATGAGTGCACAGATGTGCAGCAATCCAAAGCGTATCGCACAATGCCACCAGCAGACTGCACAAAACCAAAGTTGTTTTTAAGGTGAACATCTGGGTCCTGAGAGCGTTTTAAGGGTAGTTCAAGGTGTAACAGGCAAGCCCCACATAGCAGAGAGGGAAGATTGCTAATAACGTCAGCTGAGCCGGTCGGAATCTTCCTCTTCTTTGGAGATTATTCACGAACGAGTGTGATTGTCCACCCGAGAAACTCTGTGGGCGGGATTCTCCGACCCCCTGCCGGGTCGGAGAATCGCCCAGGGCCGGCGTCAATCCCGCCCCCACCGTTTCCCGAATTCTCCGCCACCCGAGATTCGGCGGGGGCGGCAATCGCACCGCGCCAGTTGGCGGACCATCCCGTGGCGATTCTCCGGCCCGCGATGGGCTGAAGTCTGATAAGCCTCTCCTGCCAGCGTGGATTAAACCACCTACCTTACCAGCGGGAGCAGGCGGCACGGGCAGGCGCCGGGGTCCTGGGGGGGGGGGGGGGCGCTGGGCGATCTGACCCCGGGGGGTGGCCTGGTCCGCGATCGGGGCCCACCGATCGGCGGGCGGGCCTGTGCCGTGGGGGCACTCTTTTTCTTCCGTCTTCGCCATGATCTTCACCATGGCGGAGGCGGAAGAGAGCCCCTCCCCTGCGCATGCGCCGGGATGACATCAGCAGCCGCTGACACTCCGGCACATGCGCAGACGTACGCCGGCCGGCGAAGTCCTTTCGGCCCCGGCTGGGCCAAATGGCCACCTTCCATGCTCTCAAGCATTCCGATTCCACAATGTCGTTCCGAAGGGATTGTTGCTTGGCCTTCCAGATGGTGGAGGTCACAGGTGCGGGGAAAGTTTTTCCTTGGTGAGTTGCTGCAGTACACGGTGTACATTAAACAATTGCAGCAACAATGCACCAATGATGCCGGGATTGCACACTGCAGTGCATTGCCATGGCGCCTGATCAAAAGAACTGGTAATGCATACTGTTAACCAACGCCTATGCTAGCATTCAAAGATGCCGTTATTTATTTTTTCTTTTATGAGCCGTGGAAAAAGGAAATTAATTGCACGTTAGATGTGAATTATGTGACATGCGTCGAGTGCATTCATCCAGAGGATGACGTGATGCTTATCTTGGAGGCTGCACAGAACTTTCTGGGATCTTTTTTCTGCTTATGTTTCCTTTTACGGTGATGAATTCTCCATGAAAGTGCCACCACTGACTTAAATCAAAATGAATTTGCACTCGTCTTTGGGCGCCTTCCATTATTCAAGATTATAAGATAGGCAGTTATCCTCTAGTTTTACATGGCAGTTACCGTGCTCTGATAGACTTTAGCAATGGTAACTACAATTAGGATCTTATTATCATCCAAGAAAAACTACCTAGGCCTCCTCTGCCAGTTAGTTAAAATGCCACAGGAGTCTTGCTGCATTTAAGGCTGCTTTGGTGAGTCCACACCAAGAGTGCAGTGTTACAGTTTTGGCCGACTTACTTAAGGAAGGATAGACTTGTCTTAGAGGGGATACAGTAGGGCAGCACGGTAGCACAGTGGTTAGCACTGCTGCCTCACAGCGTCACGGACCCGGGTTCAATTTCAACCTCAGGTGACTGTCTGCCAGTGTGGAATTTGCATTTCCTCCCCATGTCTGCATGGGTTTCCTCCGGCCGCTCCAGTTTCCTCCCATAGTCCAAAAGATGAGCAAATTAGGTGCATTGGTCATGCTAAAGTGCTCAGAGGGTGGGATTTCAAGAATAGGACGGGGAAATCGGGCCTAGGCAGGGTGGTCTTTCAAAGTGCAGACTCGATGGGTCGAATGGCCTCCTTCCACACTGTCGGGATTTTATGTTATTTAATGGGCAAGGTTCTTCCAAAAGGGTGCAAAGTCCCCTAGCTAGTGAGTTTAGCTGCCTGTTTCCCAGCGATCGCAGTGGCGGGAGACACATAGCTATTCAACACAACTCTCGTTGAATGATGGGCCTGAGCGGGCAACGGGCTCTGCTCCCCGGAACTCCCATTGTTCCGAGAGATCGGTTATTCTCTTTTTTGTTGGTGTCGGTTCTGGGAGAATGGTCGCGGTGATGACTTTAAGAGCTCGCTACGAGTACCGTGGGATCTTCAACATCCTCTCAATCCTTCAGAGTAAGCAGACAGAGCTTTGGCTAATAACCCATCCAAAAGGTAAGTTACACCAACACCTTTGCAGACAGAGATACCAAGCAGCATCCCGATCTCTGAGGCCCTCAAAACAATCTCCGATTCCACCCCCTCCCCCCCCGGTAGAATTCTCTACCACAGAAGGCTGTGGAGGCCAAGTCACTGAATATATTTAAGAAGTTGTCAAGGGGAATGGGGAGAGCACGGGAGGCGTTGAGATAGAGGATCAGCTACGCTCATATTGAATGGTGCAGTAGACTCGATGGGCCGAATGGCCTACTCCTGCTCCTATTTTCTATGTTCCTGCTTCTAGCTCCACATTGCTTTTCATTCAGTTAACAGGAAAGATGTTCCATTTGCCTTGAAGATCCACAAAAGAGGGAACGAAGACCATAATGATGTTGCACTGTCATTCAGCTAAATTGTATTTCATTCACTGTTGGTTGGCAATCGTCGCATTATGTATTAATCTACTGATTTTGAATGCTGGAAGCTAATTCAAAATATTCTAGTTTGTTTCAACCTACGCACAAATGACCCTAACTTCCACAAAAACACACTCCTCAGACTTGGAACATGTGTGTTTCACCGTGTGAGGCACGTTGCGCCATAACCCCATTGAAATTCCAGTCAAGACTCTGGCCAGAGGCTGATTGAAATCATGGAATTAATATTGTACTTACTGATATGAAAAGACTGTTCTATCTGCCAAGCATAATAAGCAAGGGCATTATTAAAGGCCCATTGATCAAAAGCTTCCGACGCAGAATTTTAACCCTTTATTTAACCGAGACTGCACTTTGGAACGGAGCACCTTATCTTGGTATCCCGGTCTGCAAAGCTTACAGTGCTTTGGATGGGATATTAAGCCAAAGCTCTGTATGCTTACTCTGAAGGATTGAGTGGATGTTGAAGATCCCACGGTGTTCGTAGCGAGCTCCTAAAGTCATTGCCGCAACCTTTCTCCCAGAACCGACACCGACAAAAAAGAGAATAATCAGTGATTCACCCTATTGCTGTTTGTGGCACATTTTACTGGCCTGGAATAGATAGTGAGGTAACAAACGGCTTCATTTACGTCTTTCTTAAAGAAGCATTCATCAGCTGATAGATTTAACTCGAAGCAATGCTGTTTCTCTTACAAAATAGTTTGATTTTGAGATATTTTCAAGATTCACTTCGGAACTCATGAGGGTAAAGCTCAGCATGGGTTTCAACAAAGTGAAACGTTCCTAAGGCAGAGTTCATCAATACTTTGAAAAATCCATCATGAAACATTTACAGGGGCAACACGATTGTTGCCAAATATTCTGAATATAACTTTTTAAATATGTGATCTGATCAGTGAGTTGTCCAGGAGTGTGGGGAGGGGGGGGGGGGGGGGGGGGGTTGGTAAAAGGAAGAGGAGATTGCATTCTTTATCGGTCAAAGGTTACTCAGCAGTGCAGACATTCCTGTGTTGCTGCCTCCAGACTTTCTCCAGTCTCTCCAGTTAGATACACACGTCAGGGTACAGCCTATCATTTTTATGTCTCCTGTAATGAAAACCTAGCCTTAAGGAAACCACACCCGGGTCCTCGTCACAAAGAAGAAAGGAGTCTCCAATAATTCTTCCCGTGAGGAATTTTCCATTTTTTTCATTCCCAGCTTCACTCACGTGCCCTGTCAAAGTTCAAGGGATAATGGCAACTTGGTGTACAATACGGCACAATTCCAATTCCAATTCTCTTCCTGCACCTAGTGATGCACTAAAGCAGGCTTTCCTTGGTTTCCATAGCTAGCTATCCCTGGAACAGGTCGCTAGACTCTCGCCAGAGGCTTATAGCTTAAGGGGCGCCACTCCGCGTCAAGTATGGCTGACCAGGAGACTCTCCCACTCTTATCAACTGCCATTGGCGTTGAAAGGAATTTTGCAGATTGACACCTTCCTTGGACATCAAGTCTTGGGCTGGGACTCAAACCTGGAGTTTCTGGCTCAGAGGCAGGGATGCTTCCTTTCCTCAATGCTGTGTGCAGCAAACAAAAATCTAGTCAAGACGGGGAGCGCAGTGGAATCCGAAGGCTGGCATCGTGTTAAACTGCTTTAATGTATCTGGCACTGTTTAAAATAAAACTTTGACAAAAAAACTTGAGAGAAATATCCACAATTCAAAATCTTGCACCTCTGCACAGCATCTACTGCGGGGTGAACAGATGGCAGATGGCATGATAACACTGGAATGGTGCGCTTAAAATCCCACTTCTCCTGACGGGTTCTAAGAATTCAAGTCGCTCATCTCCCCTAGTGCTGGGACAAAGGACCCACCCCTCAAAGCTTCATTTATATCAGTGTTTAACAGATGGTTTTTCCTTACACAGACCAGCTGGCTGTCTGATCCGGGTGCTTATTTTGTACCTATTGTATTTCTGGTCAGTCGGTGTAGTAGGTAACATAAGACGTTCTCCAGTGCTGTGGCTGCTGTTACTGTTCAGCCTGAGACTGCAAGGGTAAGTCAGGATACACCGCCCCGCTAAGAAAAATCCATTAGCCCCTCGGGGTGGGGGGGTGGGGGGGGGGGGGGGGGAGGGGGGGGTGGAGAATATTAATTGAGCTCAAGTCCGAACTGTGCTAAACTTAGCCGGGTCGGTTTTCTTGGGTTCAGTTTTTATTTTGTCAAGTATCAGATTGCCTTGTTCTATAATAAACCTGAACTTTAAAGAGTGACAACAAACTAATATTACATTAAATGTACAGCAGAGGAACAGGCCGTTCGGCCTCGGTCAGGATTTAGGATTTATGCTCACCAGAGTTGCCAACTATGATTAAATGTATTCCTGGAGGTTTCATCACATGTCTTGCCTGCACGCTCCAGCCATTCGTCGACCAACCTTGTGATGCGCGGCCTTCCTAGACCAATTATAAAGCAATAAGACTTGTTACCCAATTGGATGCTCCTTGACAGTTGGCCAATCTTTCTTCTCTCCATTTTCAATATTTTCTTGCATCTGGTAAAGAGAGATGTTCAAAGCAAATGACAGGTTTTTTTTTTGAATGTCCCGATGATTTTTCTCCGGGGTCACACACAGCAGTGTCCTGGAGATTGATCCTCAATTCCTGGAGACTCCAGGCCAAATCCTGGAGGGTTGGCGACCCGTGCTCCATGCAACCCTCCGCAGACATTAGTTACTCACCCTCACCCTATTAGTCATGTCTGTCTACTCCTCGCCTAATGAAGAAATTTAAGCGAGCTTTCCCTCTAACATGGAACATGGCAGAGTCTGCATCAGGATTTCAGTGAATGGGATCTGAAGTTGAGTTTGATGGGCTGAGAGCTGTGTTCGGGTGATCCAGTGCAGGCAGCTGAACGGAACTTTGTTCATTCAGCATAAGGTTGACCCCAATAATGTTTGGTTGTGCCAGTTGAATGTTTCATGCGCAGCATTTATAACCATGCTGATGCCAGATATAACCAGCTCCCAGCCTCCCTATTGGCCTCTCCAAGGAGACTCCAGCTGGGCTCCAATTAGTACGCAAACGTGGACCAGGCAGAACGGCCACGGGGGCGGGGTGGGGGGGGGGGTGTCTCCCAGGCCATTGAAGGCACTCTCGCTCTCCCTTTGCCACCTGGGAACCTTGGCACTGCCACCTAGACGCTGCCATAGAGCGATGAGGTGGGTGAGGGGTTTGCTTTGGGGGCCTCTGAGATCGGGATGCTTTTTAAAAATGACATTCTGATCTCCCTCTACAGTTAAATTTAGTCCCATTTCGTTACATCGTGGCCTCTAAGTCTGGGCTAACCCGGGGAGAAACTCCTCAGGGCCCAGAAAATAAGACTAAGTGTGGTTAGATAGCGGTGGGGAACACACCCACAGAGCCAGGGAGAGACTCCCAGCCAAACCCGCCTGAAATGACACATAAACATTTCTGTTAGTATCCCCTAGTATCCCAAATTGAAAATCCAGCCCCCAGAGTCTAACGTCCACTCGAATGAAAGAGCAGCGGCGCAGTGGTTAGCACTGCTGCCTATGGCGCTGAGAATCCGGATTCGATCCCGGCCCTGGGTCATTGTCCGTGTGCAGTTTGCACATTCTCCCCGTGTCTGCGTGGGTCTCACCCCCACAACCCAAAGGGTAGGTGGGAACGCGGCACCAGGAGGTAGCAGTGCTAACCACTGTGTAACCGTGCTGCCTTTGGCCACGCTAAATTGACTCTTAGCGTCTAAAGGTTAGGTGGGATTACAGGGAGTGGGCAGGGGATTGGGCCTAGGTATGGTGCTCTTTCGGAGGGTCGGTGCAGACTCAATGGGCTGAATGGCCTCCGTTTGCACTGTAGGGATTCTATGATTCAATCAGCCGGCAAACCACCCAGCTGCTTAGCGTGGCTGCTCAAGCCTTTCACCCCTGGCTTCACTGGAAATCCCGCCCCTTTCTTTTGCATTGACTACCAGTTGAATAATTGTTAAGTCACCTGACCGCAGTTAATGGAGTTCAAAATAAAAAGAGTGTGAGTTAACAGCAGCAATCCATCTCCAGAAAGCTGTGCAGCTTTACCACGAGCAGAAACCAGGACACAATATGTGTTCAAACCTTTCTCCTTGTGGCTTCTCCCAGGAGTTAGCATTGCTATTGACTGGCGAGGGTGGTGCACAAGGTTTCACGGGTAAAGTGAGCATCACTGGACCTTATCAGCTTTCCTTCGCCCTTTTCTTCTATGTTTTGAATGCCCCGTTTCATTTCAATAAGCAATTTACACTTTTATAAGGGTGCCTTTTAGCTGTCAGTCTCATATTGCATGCCTCTACCACCTAGCGTACAATTAATGGAGAAGGGTTAAATGTGAAATAATCCCCAAACCATTATTGCCAGCTAACTGCACTGACTGACTGGAAGTTGCATTTCTTTAACTAGTTTTATTTGCCAAGTTGCCAGGTGGCTGGTATTCAGAAGCCAGCCCCCATCTTTATTTCTATTTAATTATAGTGCACTGGGACCACAAATTGTTCACTGATTATTATGATCAGTTTCCACCTCGTGCCCACCATACAAAACCCATTGTACCCGAGCGTTTACATTTGATATTTTTGAATCACTCCTTTTGAATCTTTAAAGCTGCAAAATCCATCTGGCCTGGCTTTACGCTCAAGCCTGTAAAGTTCGATGGAGTGCTCCGTACACGAGGATTATATTCAAAGCTAAAATTGGTAAGTGGTTTGGACTCCAAGGGACGTGGGAATTGGGTGGGACATTGCAGCTGAGATGGAGGATCAGCTGTGATCTCATTAACTGGCAGAGCAGGATCGAGGGGCCGAATGGCCTACTTCTGCTCCTATTTCGTATGTTCTCGTTCCGACTGTGGGTGTATCTTTACCACATGGACAGTAGCGGTTCAAGAAGGCAGCTCACCACCACCGTCTCAAAGGCAATTAGGGATGGGCAACAAAGGCTGGGTCAGCCATACAAGCCCACATCCCATGAATTAATTTTTAAGGAAGCTGCTTCACATTTGGTGTTCTCAAAATTCTTCTTCTTCCCCTGTTTACAACCCGATTCCTGTGTTTTAAGTACTCCGGATGCGGGGATTAGTTCAAACATGATTGGGAGCCTAACTTGGGGAAAGGGTGAGTTATTCAGAATCGCCGACACGTAAATTGTGAGCAATTTGGACTCTCCAGTAGGGCAATAAGGGGAGATGGTTATGTAGTGATATTGTCACTGGATTTGTAATCCAGAGGCCCAGGTTAATACTCTGAGGATGTGGGTTCAAATCCCAGCATTGATGCCAGTGGAATTTAAATTCAATTCAAAAAATTTGAAATTGAAAACTAGCCTCAGTAATGGTTAGACCATGATACTGTCATCGATTGTTGTAAAAACCCATCTGGTCCACTAATGTCATTTAGGGAAGGAAATCTGCCATCCTTACCCGGTCTGGCCTATATGTGACTCCAGCAATGTGGTTGACTCTTAACTGTCTGATGGAACCATCAATTCAGCGAACACGTGTAGTTGGATCTGAACAGAGGCTTTAATACACTCACAATAGAGCCAGCCTATTCGTCGTTGAACTTCAGGTGAACTGGCAGGCTGGCTCTAAGGCACTGATCTTTATACATCGGTCCCAGGGGGAGGAGTCCTGTGCGGAGCCAAGGGAGGAGCCCAGTACAAACTCTTGCGTACTCCCAGAGCGACTCCCCCTGGTGGTCGAATAGTGCAACTGCACCTACAATGGGTAGATACCGAACATATATACACGGAGTGATATTGGCAACTATATATAGTGTGAATCACATTCATCACACTGTCCCCTCTGAATTGGCCCAGCATTCAGTTGAAAGGCAATTAGGGATGGACAACAAATTCTGGCCTTGCTAATGAGGCCCACCTCACATGAAAGAATGAAGAAAAAACTCATGTTGCTTCTATTGTGTAAAGTTACATCAAAATTACAACATGCTCTCCTACCCCTGAGCAATAAGGTCCCAGGTTCAGTTCCCACTCCTGAACTTGTTAGCAGATAAGCTCGAGTGTATCAGTGCCAATGTCCAGCCCGAGTAAATGGGTCGGGCATCTCGCTGTAAGCTAGATAAGCTAGAGTGTATCAGTGCCAATGTCCAGCCCGAGTAAATGGGTCGGGCATCTCGCTGTAAGACCACCCACCAAATCCCAAAATGGTTGATATGAAGGGGGTAATCAGCCAGCTTTGTGGCGGCACCGAGTAACACGGGAAAGGCCGAAAGAGGAGGCAATGTGCAGGGGCCCTCACCTAATTTCCCTGCTCTTGTCTCCATATCCTTCGAGTCCCTTTTCACCCATTCACACGTATTATAATAAATTGATAGCTTTGGTACTTAGAAAGGTACCACGGGGAGAACATAAACCAGTGTTGCATCACTGTCATGACATTCTAACTTTGGGTTTTAAATGTTTCTGGAGAGGTCGAGTAACATTACTCAAAATAACTCTGTACTTTGACCATCTCAAAGCACACGCTGTACCAGTCTCCCCCGGGGTGGAGATATATTTCATTTAGTCTGTTCCTTTGCCACCACAAACCTTCATAACTGTAGTCGGTACAGTTTATTTACGAGAGTAATTTTACAGATTGAAAGGTGCCTGTAAACACCTGTCTCTCCTGAGAAAATGACTGCCTTCCTCTTCCATACACGTTTGAAATGTGATGGATTCTCAAAACGTTTATCTGGATATGTATCAACAGATAGCCTTTGCCATTGGGCACAGCTGGGCAAAATTGATTTCAATAAGGGCAGGAGGGTTAGAACCATAGAATCCTTACCGTGCAGAACGAGGCCATTCAGCCCATCGAGTCTGCATTGACCCTCCGAAAAGCACTCTATCTAGCCCCATCCCTATAACCTCACCTAACCTGCACATCTCTGCACACTAAGGGGCAATTTTATCATGGCCAATCCACCTAACCTGTACATTTCTGGAAACGAAGGGGCAATTTTATCATGGCCAATCCACCCAGCCTGCGAATCTTTGGACTGTGGGAGGAAACTGGAGCACCCTGTGGAATACACCCGAAGGAAACTCCCACAGACACGGGGAAAACGTGCAAACTCCACACAGTCACCCAATTCCCTGGCACTGTGAGGCAGCAGTGCTAACCACTGCCACAGTTCCGCCCCTAACCACTGTACCACCATGAACCATTCAACTAAGGTAAATCTGGTATTGCTCTTTGGGCAGGTATTATCAGCCTCGTAATGCCTGTTTCTTTGGAGCAATGGAGATTTTTAACTGATTATGTTTTTGTAAAGTGCCTCGGGAAGTCTGGCAATGATAAAGGTGTGTGATCAATGTAAGTTGTTGTGAATGTGCCTTTGCCTTTATGCTTTTCTACATTTTTTTGCTGATCCTGAAGGAGACTGATGAATTGTAGAGCTGTTCATTGCTGTCGAAGGTGGTTAGAACGAATTTAATAAGAAGGATCAGGGTTATAGATTAGTGAGAAATATGGCTGGGTGCCCAGCTGAAACAGCCATGGTCTACAATATGCCGCAGTGCTTTAAACTACATTCACTTTTCTTCAGTGGTCAGATGTATTCCAATCTAGCTGCTGAATTCAGTGTATTTTGTATTATTCATTCCGGGAGCGTGGGCATCACTGGTTGGGCCAGCCTTTGTAGCCCATTCCTCATTGCCGTTGAGACGGTGGTGGTGATCCATCTTCTTCAAGCACAGCCGTCCATGTGGTGTAAGGACACCTCGAGTGCAATTGGAAAGGCAGCTCCAGGATTTGGACCCCACGACAGTGAAGGGGCGGCCATTATGGTTCCGGGTCAGGATGGCGGGAGACTTGGAAACTTGCAGGTTGTGTGGTTCCCAAATACCTGCTGCCCTTGTCCCTCTGAGTAGTGGAGATCACAGGTTTGAAAGCGCTGACGAAGGTGGATTGGCGGGCCGCTGCAGTGCACCTTCCCAAAGTGTGGGTGGCCACCCCCAGCGAGTTCACCAGGTGAGAAAGGCTCCCCGGCAGAGACATTTTGGGAGCGAGCTACAACCCATGTGGTTGCTGTACAATTCTTATTAATAAATACCTTCTGTGTTCACTAATAATGCGAAAGTGTATCTTTACACTCAGCCTTTTCAATCCACTCCCCACCCCTATCCTCAACTCCTGCTTACACTGCACCCCCCCCCCCCCCCCCCCCCCCCCCCCCGCCCCAGCCCTTGCTGCGGCGGAAACATAAAATCCCACCCAATGTACTTTAATGGTCATAATATCACGGACCAGTTAAGAGCAACAAAAGTCACTGTTCATAGGATCCATAGAATCCCTACAGTGCAGAATGAGGCCATTCGGCCCATAGTGTCCGCACTGACCCTCCGAGAGAGAACTCTACCTAGGCACATTCCCCCGACCTATACAAAATAGATATATTTATAGATATATCATGACGGATATTCACTCAAGATCTGAATTAAACGTTACCTGTTTGCTCAGCTTTATATTAAATATTAGTTAATATTTTCCCCTGTGCCCTGAAGCTCTCTAGATTGAGTCTAAAAGCTACTTCTGTGTGCATACACCAGTGATACCTATGAGAAACATCGTGGGCTGATTACAGGGGGTGGGATTTACTGCCGGCCACAGTACCCCCCCCCCCCCCCCTCCCCCCTCCCCCTCACGACCTCCCCAAACCCTCCCCAGCCAGTAGCACCAGGACACAGAAATGGGTCTGCTGAGTCCTGGGAAGAGGTTTAATGGCCAGGTATGCCTCAGGTGTTTTGGGGCAGGAAGGGATCGAGCAGCCTAGGGAGGGGGACCACGGGTTGGGGGTGGGGGGGGGAGGGGGGGGGGTTTGTATGGTCAGGCCGGGAGGAACAAAGGAGGGGGTGGGGTGGAGATGGTAACATTTTGTGGTGGGCAGGGGGGAGAGCTGTTCTTGATCCGCGCATCTTGAATGATGTGTCTCCCTTCTTTCCTGCCTTTACAAAAACGTTGGTAAAGAATGGCCTTCTGACTCCTGCATGCCTTCCACTGCCCGGTGTTTAAAGCCAGGAGGGGCAGATTGAGGGCCTTAAGTGGGTAATAATTCACCAGTTAATGCTTAAAGACGGGTAGCTTAGTTGCTGCCTTATCCAACTGCCCTCCCCCCCACCCTAACCCGGTATTTTGCGGATTGGGTGTGTGTGAGTGGGGAGGCAGTTAAGGGTTAGCCACCTGACATCTTCTACCTTCCCCACCCCTTCAAAAAACACATGTGAGGGGGGCATAAAATCCAGCTGCATGATTTTTGAGTAATCAACCAGGGTGGATATATAGTCATGAGCCTTTGTTTTGAGTTGTGAGCCTAGCTAATGGAGAGATGGAAATGAATGTTTCAGTTTGTGTGTGCATCGAGCCAATCTTTAGACAGGATCCAGTGTTTCTCAACATTAAAAATGTAAAGTCTGAGTTGCTACTGCTTACTAAAAGCAACATTTGACCAACTTAGTGATTAATTACCGTGACCTGTCAACATGTAATCATAAGTTGCTTTGTGGCCATATGAGTGACTCAATAAAACAGGAGAATCTGTCGGCAGCAAGTCTGCAGCTACACAACGGAGGTCGGTTCTGAACATTGGCATTGAGGGCCGAAAGAGAGGTCGCTGGTGTAATTGAAGAAAATGACTCAATGTGTAAAAATGTAATTTCTCGACATCATATGACGAGAATGTACAACTTGCAACCAAATGGAGGGGTGAGATGAAAAACATAGATGTGTTTGAGGAGAACCTGCACAAGTATACGAGGGAGCGATGAATAGAAGCATTTGGCATGTTTCAAATGAAACGCTATAAGGTGGAACGGAGATCATGTGGAAACACTGGTGTTGGCCGCTGAGCTCTATCCACCTTGTCCCGCATTCCCAACCAAGAGACCTTACCCTCTGTCGGATCTCCCATGATTCCCGCCCCTCTGCTATTCTGCTGCACTCATTCTTTATTTCTTACTTTCTTATCTCATTACCGCCCTCGTTGTACTTGCAGCATCTCCCTGTGTAAATATCCCCAACTTTCCTTGGCAAATGTTTTAATTTAATCTCCTGCTGTTCCCACCCCATCATGCCACTGCGCCAACCCCAATCAACTGCTATTGTTTCTGCACTTGCTCTGAACCCTTAAATCTCTCGTGCCTTCTAATGTTGATGAGAGGTCATTGAGTTGAAAAGTTGCAGTAGGGCAGTGGTTATCACTGTTGCTTCACAGCGCCAGGGTCCCAGGTTCGATTCCCGGCTTGGGTCACTGTCTGTGACGTTCTCCCCGCGTCTGCGCGGGTTTCCTCCGGGTGCTCCGGTTTCCTCCCACAAGTCCCTAAAAACGTGCTTGTTAGGTGAATCAGACATTCTGAGTTCTCCCTCTCTGTACCCGAACAGGTGCCGGAGTGTGGCGACTAGGGGATTTTCACAGTAACTACATTGACATGTTAACATAAGCCCACTTGTGACACTAATAAAGATTATCATTTAACTCTGTTTCCCTCCCCATGGAATCCGCTTGGCCTGCTGTGTGTTTTCTGGGTTTTGTCTTCAGTTTTCCAGCATCTGCAGTATTTTGCTTTCCTGAGCCAGCACAAGACTGTTGGGCTGAGTGGCCCCTTTCGGTGTTGTGCTTAATCTTTGCTGCAGTGAAACAGTTTGGAAAAGAAAGCTAAAATCCCACTCTTTGCCCTGATCGCTGGAGCTCCGGAGTAGTTTGGACCTACCCGCAGCTGACTAATAGCCATGGGGCCATAAATCCATGGTGGTCTTTATGTACAAAAATCAGCGAGCCTGATTTCATGCAGGAATGGGGAGCTTCGTACCAATTGGAAAACCGAAACAATGCTGGATGCATAGTTCTGTTGCAGAGTGAAGTATCTACTGGGAAAAAATTAAGTTGGTGGAATAGCTCAATCTGGATTTTAAGCAGTGCAACTTTCTGATCCTGATTAGGTGAGACCCACCGCTCAATCAAACTTAGGCCACTTGCTTGCATTTCTGAGATTTGTAACATGACTTGTGTTTCAGCAAGCGGGAACAAGGGGCTGAATTTCCAACCCTGATGCTCGGGATGGGAATGGATGTGAACGGGAGCTGATAATAGCCCTGCCAGCCTGGGGCCAATTCCTCAGGGCTAACCGGCCGTTGGGCCAGTTTTGCGGAGCTGGATAATGGGGACATGGCCCGGACAGGATAGGTGGGCAATCAGGTTCATTAAAAGCCAATTGGGCCAATTGATGGAGGCAGACTGGGATTGTTTTGCTTGGCCTCTGGATTTTTGCAGCCTGTGGGGACCAGATCTTTTATTCATTCACAGGATGTGGGCTTTGCTGGCTGGACCAGCATTTATTGTCCATCCGTAATTGCTCTTGAGAAGGCGAGGGTGAGCTTCCATCTTGAACCGCTGCAATCCATGCAGCATAGGTACATCCATAGTGCTGTTCGGGAGGGAGCTTCAGGATTTTGACCCGGTGATTCTGAAGGATATAGTTCTAAGTCGGGATGGTAAGTGGCTTGGAGGAGACCGCCCAGGTGGTGGTGTTTCTATGTATCTGCCGCCCTTGTCCTTCTAGTGGCCGTGGGTTTGGAGGGTGCTGTCGAGGGACGGCCTGGTTTGTTCCTGCAGTGCATCTTGTAGATGGTACCATGGCTGCCACTGTGCGTCAATGGTGGTGGGAATGAATGTTTGTGGATGGGCTGTGTAATGAACTCCAATTGGCTTTATTGGTTGGCCAATTGGAGTATGAGCTCCCTCAATGATAGCTCATTGAGGGGGCCCATATAATCACCTGTGTAGGCTTTGTGAGCAGTCTTAAGTTGACTGGACTGCTAGCAGCACTGTTTGTAGCTGCTCCTGTAATATCGTTATTGTAAATAAATATTGGTGTGGTAACGGAACTCCTGCCTCCCGTGGATTACTACAGGCTGGCAATCAAGCGGGGGTGCTTTGTCCTGGATGGTGTTGGGCTTTTGAGTGTTGTCGGAGCTGCACTCATCTAGGCAAGTGAAGTGGATTCCATCACATTGAAGACAGGCTGGAGGCAGCCTCCTGCTGGCAAGAGCCAGAGGGGGTGGGCGGGGGGGGGAGCACAGTCCAGTTCCCTGCCAACTCGAGATACCCTCCCTACCTGCCTGGGTACAGAAACAGCCACAGGCCGCCCTTGAGAGGTGCTCCCACCTCGCAGAAACAGTGGTGGCCTGACTGCAAGTGCTATTTATTTTTAAATTTGCAAAGTTGGAGCCTCTTATCTTGAAGGGTGATCAACACTTGGAATTAATTCCTAGATGGAACATTGGGCGCAGAAACCCTGGAATCATTTAAGTCGTGAGATGTTGGGGGAGTATAGATTTCTGGATGGATTGATTAAGATGGGCAGAATAGTTTTTCTTCTTTATGATTACCTTGGGCTATTTTGTACAGCTGTGAGGCCAGGCATCATTCCCCCCCCCCCCCCCCCCCCCCCCCCCCACACACACACACACACACAGACATCAAGAAACCTGGAGCTCTCCTTTTTTTTAAACAGCACACACTTCGAGAGTCAGAATATCGCAATTTACTCAACAACAAAATACCACAAGATCAGCTAATTTGATTACATGTACTCTTTAATAAGTGAGCACTGTCATGAGACTATTATATAAATATATAAAAAAAAGAGCCAACAGTTTGTGGAAAGCAGTGATTGGAGAAAGTGGTGGCTTCAGGATCTGAAGCTAAACGGTCGGCCATTTGACCAAAGTGACAGTTTATAATCTGGACGGCCGTGACTACAAGTATGTTTAAATTTGGCTGCGTCGCCCAGGGCTGCTTCATTTCTCCCTCGCTAACCCAAACATTCCTCCACCTCTGCTGGCCATAATTATTCGGATTTACTGCTGAGTAAAATTCCCGGGTCTGAGCAAAACTAACCGTTGAAGGACGAAGTACCGCGAGGAAAAAGTTTCTTGATGATGTAAAAACGGCATCTCTGTGGTACGCAATGCAAACAGGCTGGCGATTCCACACAGACGCTCTGGGGGATGGTTGTGGTGCTATTTTTGAAGCGATTCATGGCTGTAATCTTCAGATGGACAGTGTTTGGATAGTGCAGGACTTGCTTTGAATATCCCATTCTTTAAATACTTCACAGCGCTTTGCAAAGACTGGAGTGGCTCATTGCTTACTCCACTGGCAAACCCCAAACTGTCGATTAACATTTAGTATAACGCCATCACGATTTATTACAGCTTTTTCGCAATTTCATTTAAGAAACTCGGCACTTTTTTTTGAGGAGACTTGGCAAGAGTTTGATATCACATGCTCACTTCCTACTTGTACAATCAAGGTTGGTGAGACCTCAGTAACTCTTACCTCCACGAATTACAATTTAGGAACATGGGAGTTGAACAAAGGGGCGGCACAGTGGTTAGCACTGTTGCTTCAAAGTGACAGGGACCCAGGTTCGATTCCCGGCTTGGGTCACTGTCTGTGCGGAGTCTGCACGTTCTCCGCGTGTCTGCGTGGGCTTCCTCCGGGAGCTCCAGTTTCCTCCCACAAATCCCGAAAGACGTGCTTATTTGGTGAATTGGACATTCTGAAATCTCCCTCAGTGTACCTGAACAGGCGCCGGAGTGTGGCGACTAGGGGCTTTTCACAGTAACTTCATTGCAGTGTTAATGTAAGAATACTTGTGACACTAATAAAGAATATTATTATTAGAGAATAACCTGAAGTTAAACTTGAGGCTGGGGTTACTCCATGTACTGTCCTTGAAGACTGCATTTGAGCCCCACAGTGTGAGACATCACAACAGCATTGTACAAATATCACCGAGGCCTGGTGTTTGTAAATGCTCACTCTCACAGCACAGGCCCACCACAGGAAATTCAGTCAGCGAGTCTTTATTTTTTTTTGGTAAAGTATACAGAAAGATTCTGTTTGTGTCTGCGGAGCTCTGGGTTGACCGGTTTGGCATTTACATGTTCTAAGTGCAGTTTGCTCGCTGTCCTGTTTTCATGGAGTGAATCCTGATAGAAAAACAGAGATCATCTGTTGCAAGTTTCCATGTTGGCCTTGGCTTTGACTCTTCGGCTGAGAGCAAACGCAAGCTGATGAATTCGAGCAGGAAACTCCCAAACAGTGAGAGCACCGGCCTGCTTCGACCAACTGATCCAACAATCCCTTATTTTACTGGTCTCCTTGCTCCGAGATCAAACATTTAGTTATGAACGTAAGCTCAAGCGTTCAAACATGAATTGATGTTTCCCCCACGTCATCCTTGCGATTTCTCCACCTTTTCCCTTTAATTGTTGCGGACAGCAGTTTTTGTCCAAAACATAACTTACAAAAATAAGTGAAGATATCTTTCCCTGTGAACTGAACGCCGTCCCAAGCGGGTGGAAAAAGATATTTGCCATTTATCAATTAATTCACGTTAAGTTCCTGTTCATTTTTCAGCATAGTTGTCTGAAATCTCTTTCTAGTTTTTTTTTTCCCTTCGGGCTTATCACTAAATAGTATTGCGCCAGAATGTTCTGTGGAATCAATCCCAGCATGCTCATTTACAGTCAGATTCAGATGTGTGTGATGGGGACCTGGGCTCTTTTATGCATGGATTCCCTGACACCGGACTGCTCCATTTTGGAGGTGGAGTCTTTTTGGCCATTCCCTTCCCTTCACTGAGGAAGGAAGCATCAAAGGGTGAGTCAGCCCTGCCCTGCTGGGCCTCAGAAATGAGAAGGATGCAAATCTGGAAGCAGCTGCCTCCGCTGCCTTGCACTGGGAGGCACTCTGGGATAGAAGGGAACAGGATAATCTATCACATGGAATCCCGCCAGATCCTGTTACTAACAGCCCAGTGAGGACTTTCGATATGTAACTTTTGTCAAAGTGGAGTGCACTCGGGGGACATTGGTACTAATTTTGCTGGAATGGCGGCAAGCGAGTGCTACATCATTGAAAACCGGGGTTAATTTTTTTTTTTTAACTGATGCCCTTGAATTTCCTGCGTGACATTTCTGATAACTGCGCCTGAAGGAGGCACAGGAATAGGAATTACAGGAAAATGCATGTCAGATGCTGTCGGCAGTCAAATTTCCTGCGATAGTGGAGGGTTCAGTAGATGGAATCATTGGTTCCAGGAGCATCCTAACCTCTCTTTGAGCTGCAGTTCCCAGACTAGCTGTCTTAGCAATCAGGTGACCTTCTTGGCATTTTGAATTTTTAAGTGGTTTTGCTCTCCCAGACGTTCTTGTAGATTGCCTCGCCTTTCTTTACTATTAGAATTTTCACTATTGTACATCACTTCCTTTTTACACTGGCGCCCAGCCAGGAGGCCGAGGCAGAATATTAGCTACATTTGCCTCATTGACAGCTGCTGAAGAAATCGACCTCGGCCCCATCTTAGCCACTATACTAACAACTGTTTCCCTCCTCGCCTCTACTGTACATTTGTTCCATGCAACCTGGAATAACAAGAGAAACCTGGGGCTGTGTTCAGTTGAGAGGTTTTCTGTGTGTGTTTTTCCGCCCTGATCTCCCACAGACTGAGGAGCTTCAAGCTTGTTCCCTAGTTTATTTTCAACTAACTTGAGCTCAATCGAGACCTCCCTGAAGATGCCAGAAATAGCTTCAGCATCACTGGGCGGGCGGGCGGGGGGGGGGGGGGGGGGGGGGAAAGAGAGAGAGAGAGAGAGAGAGAGAGAAGGGGGTGGGGGGGAAGAATCGACGATATTATAGTGCTTTTTCCATGATAAGACTTCCCAAGGCAGCGATATAACCAGGCAAACGTTGACAGTAGGATGAGTGACCAAGCCCTGTTCAAAGAGGTGGGTTTTAAGATGTGTCTTATTATAAACAGAGGCTGAGATTTTTAGAAGGGGAATTCCAGAATTTAGGATTGAGCCTGCTCAAGGCAAGGCCGCCAATAGTAGAGCGAGGGATTCCTTATGCAGTGGTCAGCAGTTGGGTTGGAGATGTGCGGCTCTCGAGGAAGAACGGAACAGGCGTCATTTGCAATGCTCCACAACGTCTTCATGATTACACTGGCTGCTTTGGCTGATTCATGAGGAATGGGCAGCAGTGCCAACAAGAGTGGATGTGACTATGGACGGCACCGTGGCGCAGTGATTAGCACTGTTGCTTCACAGCTCCAGGGTCCCAGGTTCGATTCCCGCTTGGGCCACTCTCTGTGCGGAGTCTGCACGTTCTCCCCGTGTCTGCGTGGGTTTCCTCCGGGCGCTCCGGTTTCCTCCCAGAAGTCCCGAAAGACGTGCTGTTAGGTGAATTGGACATTCTGAATTCTCCCTCTGTGCACCCGAACAGGTGGCAGAATGTGGCGATGAGGGGATTTTCACAGTAATTTAATTGCGGTGCTAATGTAAGCCTACTTGCGACACTGATAAAGATCATTAATATTGTCTGTGGAATGGTGAGGATCAGTCCATAATGTCAGGAGAGGAAGTGCGAAAAAAACAAAATAAGAGGGACTGAAAGGATGTTGTGAATTCTAACACAAGAACACACAGTCGGCGTTCTCAGTGGAGATTGCTAACAAAATATCACCATACAATAAACCACGAGACTGCAGTGAGGAGGAGGTTGGACAGAAGACTGCAGGAAAAAGGCCATTTTTCACTGTGGGTCTGTATTTACTTCACTGGAATAAAGAGCATCTAATGTTACAAGCTGGACAGCTGCAGAGGAAGAAATTTGGTTTAAAGGCCAAAGTTACTTAGGATTGGAGTCAGAAAAGTACACTGTAACCTTAACCGAGTAAGGATTATACAGATTTTCATACAGTCACCATGGATATTATGAAGAACAAACAGAAATGGCCCCATAAACAAAGCAGAGAGTTTAAGTAAATAATATTTTTGTGCCAGCATACATTGCTCAATCTTAGATTTGTGGAAACATAAAAGTCACCTTAATAAGAGAGTTTTTACAAAATATAGAAACGTCTCATATAGCCAGGGGTTGTGTCCCTTCGCCTTTGATATTCCCTGAAATGTTAGCAACTATTAATCTGTGTGGGGCTGTAAATTGACGTGCCGTGTGCTCTGTAACAACACCATGCTTTTAGCTTTGTGGGTTTAGAATCAAAATGGCTGTTGCCAACCTCTGAGCTTATACCTTCTTAGAAAACATCTTTCTTCCACAGGAGCTCCCTGTGTGCCGAGCAGAGCCTGTACAGAAGAGAGTGAGCCCCTGGGTTCCATCCAATGTGCAGCTTCCAGCTGCGTCAACTCGCACTGACTGTCCCTCCTCATGTTAAACATTGAAGGATTAAGTCCTGATTCCTTCCTGTCCCTTTTTGACTTATCGATGCTACTACTGAAGCCATCTGAGGCCCTGTTAAACACAACCTTTCACATAGACCAGTTATTAAAGGAAATTCTCCGGCCTGAATTGAAAGAATTCAAGCTATTTTTAAAAAAAAGAACCCTTTTCCAAACTCCAAAACCTGAATTCACCCTCTTTTTTTCAGCATGCTTTATTGTGAAACTTCCATGAACATTCTTTGATTGCAATTATAGTTTCTGCACAACTCTCACAGGCATTATTCGCAACATAGCTTCTGCAGCTATGGTGGAGAGTTAAGGCATCTCTTTTTCATGAATTCCTGCCTAGAAACACAAGCAGCCTCATTGTAACTCGGAAGTGACTGGAGAGGGAGGGAGAGAGGTCACAGTAGCTTGCTGCTCGGGAAGGGAGTGGGTTGCTGTGCTCTCAGATTTTGATATTGGGTTACGCTTTTTGACTTTGCATCCCCCTCCGCTATGGGGAGGCTTGCCCACCTGCTGAGCATACAGGAGGTCTGTGTGTACGCTGCCTCTGTCGCTCCCCGACTGTTAATGGGAAGACTGCCAGGCGCAGATTGAAAGTCAATCTCAATGTGGGATGGGTTGTATCATTGGACAAGCAAAGTTGGAGAGTTAGCTGTGCATTATTAAAGAATTGGGAGCCTTTAATGTTGGAATTTTATGCGTGGAAAATCACAGTCTTGAGGTCATGTAGATATTAAATTATCTGATGCCTCGCCCTGCTGTGTCATTAATTTCTACCACGTGGATCGAAACTGAAAAAGGAGTCGATTATTGTGAGGACTGGTTCTTACTCTAATAGTTCAACTTAGCAAAGCTGGAAGAGCTTCGTGTGTCGAACCCCAGCCAGACTGTAGAACGAAGCAGGAAAGGAATGGAGAGGGGCGAGGAGAATGTAACTGTAAACGTGACAAAGACATTATCCGGGAAATTCCGGGATGAATCAGCGCAGTAGGGCACAGCATTCTATGGTTTACTGGGCTAGTAATTTGAAGGTCATGAGTTCGAATCCCACGATGGTAATTTGTAAAATTGAATAAATACCATCCTCTGTGGAAATGGCACCAAAATAACTGGCCATGGACACTGTTGGAGTGCTCATTAATAAGAGACAGTAATCTGCTATCCCTTCACGTTCTGGCTGATACATGATCCTAATCCCACTCTATGAAGTTGATTCCTGGGGTGTCATTTTGACTACCGCCGCAGGTAGCTCAGGTAGAGATATTTCCCAAATTGGCTGACTGGCCTCGTTATAAAGGGCCGCATTAGTTATAATTTCTTTTGCCAGCGAGGTGGGGAGGGGATTGAGTTGGGTCCAATGACCCTGGGCATCGAAGAGGGCATTGAAGAGGGCAGGCAAGTGCTGAGGCGGGATGGTTCAAGGGCCTGCCTCAGTTATCTGGTACTTCATCCCAGTTGTTTTCGGAGCTGTTAGGCTCACTAACCCCCAACCCCTTGCTCCCCCCCCCCATGGCACTTCCATGCCAATTCATGCCCCCCTCATAATCCCAAGCCAACTCATGCCCCCATTTTCCCTCATTTCCCCCCCAGACACCTCCTGAGCCATTCACCTTGTATCCACCAGCGGCAGACCTCAGGAGTCACGTGGAGATAGAAAATATAAACTTCTAAAAAATCTGATACAGCTTTCACTCATACACTCCTGATCTAGTAAAAAATAAATCTCCCATTCATGAAACCCATTCAAATCCTTTAAATCTTCTCAAGTGGTTAATTACGAATAAAAAACAAACACATTTCTATTTAAATTGCATGCGAAAGAAAGTTAATCCTTTAATTGCTTCTTTAAATTGTCATTTGAACTTTAAACCCTCCCTCCAGGTAAGTATAGCCTTTGAAACTCAATAATGCATTAATAAATACATAACATTCCTTGTGGAAATCTAAACAAAGACCGCTAATTATACTGTTTTGTAATGTTTTTCCTAGGTCTATCAATCTAAGCAGTCTAGCAGAGGTTTCCTTTTAAACCCACTGACCAGTTTAGCCTGTGTTTTATGTTTAAAGAGTAGGGGATTTAAAAAGCTTAAGATCATGTCACTTAAATAGACATTATCGAACTTCATGAGTATTGATACCTATTTCACCAACTCCTGACTCCCTCACTGCAGGTTAATGTCCCTGCAGCAGGCAAAAGTGGGTTCAGTTTGAACTGAACAAGGGTGGCAGAGTGGTTAGCACTGCTGCCTCACAACTCCAAGGACTCAGATTCAATTCCGGCATCAGGTGACTGTGTGGAGTTTACACTTTCTCCCCGTGTCTGTGTGGGTTTCCTCCGGGTGCTCCGCTTCCCTCCCACAGTCCAAAGATGTGCAGGTTAGGTGGATTGGCCATGCTAAATTGCTCCTTAGTGTCCAAACAGTGGGTGGGGTTACTGGGTTACGGGGATAGGGTGGAGACGTGGGCTTAAGTAGGGGGCGTCAGTACAGACTTCATCAGCTGAATGGCCTCCTTCTGCACTGTAAATTCTATGAACACTCAGTTCAAACTGTTGAATTCAGGTTACCTGTTGTGTGAATTACACTCTGCCCCTTTCCCTGGCTGTCAAAACTTGGATCTGTTGAAAGTGGGGGTGTGACCTCTACATCCAGGTTATGTCCGCCATTTTTCAAGACGTTCCGCATAGTCTCTGTGAAAATCTAGTCCGTAATGTCTTATATTTTTAAAATAAATTTTGAGTACCCAATTCTTTTTTTCCTTCCAATTAAGGGCAATTTAGCGTGGCAAATTCACCTATCCTGCACAACGTTTTGGGTTGTGGGGGTGAGACGCACGCAGACACGGAGAGAATGTGCAAACTCCACACGGACAATGACCCAGGGCGGGGATTGAATCCGGGTCCTCGGCGCCGTGAGGCACTGTGCTGCCTGCCCATAATGTCTCGTAATGTGACAACCTGCTTATAGTGTTCAACAGTTTAATTCATCTGGGTTTGATTACGTTTGTTCCCTGATCATAGTAACTGCACTTGATTGCTTAAACTTGTGGGTGGAGCTAAGAAATTAAGAAATCCTGCTTGGATTTTGAGAATGTTCCAGAAGGATCTGGCGCTCCCTTCAATGACCATGGGGGGGATTCTCCCGCAATCGGCAGGGTGGGCCGTACCGGTGCCAAAGAGTGGCGTGAATCACTCCGGCGTCGGGCCGCCCAGAAGGTGTGGAATCCTCCGCACTTCCGGGGGCTAGACCAGCGCTGGAGTGGTTGGCACCGTGCCAACCGGCACTGAAGGGCCTCCGCCGGCCGGCGCAAGTTGGCGCATGCGCAGGAGTGTCAGCATGTTCTGGCGCATGCGCAGGAGTGTCAGCATGTTCTGGCGCATGCACAGAACCGCTGGCGTGATTCCTGCGCATGCGCAGGAAGTTTCTTCTCCGCACCGGCCTTTGCGGAGCCTTACACAGGCCGGCGCGGAGTAAAAGAGTGCCCCCACAGCACAGGCCCGCCCGCAGATTGGTGGGCCCTGATCGCGGGCCAGGCCATCGTGGGGGCCCACCCGGATCCCCCCCCACGCTCCCCCGAGGACTCCACAAGCTGCTCTCAAAGCCAGGTTCTGCCGGTATGGACCTTGTCTAATCCACGGTGGCGGGACTGGCCGAAAATGGGCGGCCGCTCGGCCCATCGGGTCCCAGAGAATCACCGGGGGGGCCGCTGCCAATGGCCCCCGACTGGCGCGGCGTGATCCCTGCCCCTGCCCGAAAACCGACGCCAGAGAATTCGGCAGCCGGCGTCAGGACAGGATTCACGCCGCCCCGCCCCCGGCGATTCTCCGACCCGGCAGGGGGGTCAGAGAATCCCGCCCTGTGTGTGCTGAAAATCCTGTAAATTATGAGATGTTTTATAGTTCTGTTATTAAAGCCTTTGGATTCAGAACTAGAGACACCTCTGCATTGCTTTGAGATAAATAAAATACACAGCATCGCGGCAAATACATAACAAAAATTGGTCATGAGAATGGTCAACCGAAGTTTAACTGTACCAGCTGCAGAACCATTTCTTTCATCACCAGATTCTCCTGTATGGTGTGATGGAGTTGGGGGTTCAAGACCTCCCTACTGGCTACGGGGATTGACAGTCCTGATGTAGCAGCATTTCTTAAGACAGTGATATTTGTACATTGTCACTTGAGCAGAAGATCAGCAAACATTCGAGCAGCTCAGAGAAGATGTCTACAGTTGATGTGGCAGGAAGTCGTCTCGAAAAATACTTGGGGCCAACGGAAAATAGGACGATGAAATGATATACATTGCGTCGGAGATCCCGGGGGAAAAATATTAAACAATACAGGGCAGTGTTGCAGCAATTGACTTTTGCATGTCAATCTGGGACACTAACCAATGAACTAATTCTTGACCAATTAATTGAAAAGGCTTCAATTCCACAAGGTCGAGAGCATCTCCTCAAAGCGAATGACGATTTAACCTTGAGGGAGGGGGCGGGGGGTGGGGGGGAGGGGGGAGCCGCGATCTTGACAGGCCAAATCGAATCTGCCATGTTGGATTCCAAGAGGTTATGCCTGAATGCTTCCTTAAACCCAAGGTGGCAGAGACAGCCTGCCCAAGCAGCTCCAAGTGTAAGGATTGCGCACTAGCAGATATCAGCAATCTCATCATCATCTGCCTCCCCCTCATTTCCAGTCAGACACCATCAAACCTGTGCCCACATTTGCAGAAATGCTCATCGGGGCACGAGCCATGCCCAGCTCAAGGGGAAATAGTGCAGCTCATGCTTTAAGACAACCCGTTGTGCAAAAAGGTTTGTTGATAGTCGAAAAAAGAGACTCCATTGATTCGACAAAGCGAAGTCATTTCCTGAGACTGAGGTGCAGCATATAAATACCATCAGAAAGGCAAAGCAGCAGGTCATTTTAAGGAATGCAAACCTTGCGGAAACGTATTTTCTCACTGAAATGTATTCAGAGCCACAAAAAGATTCACTCGGAAGAAAGGCCATTCCAGAGGGCAGCACGGTGGCGCAGTGGGTTAGCCCTGTTGCCTCACGGCGCCGAGGTCAAAGGTTCGATCCTGGCCCTGGGTCACTGTCCGTGTGGAGTTTGCACATTCTCCCCATGTTTGCGTGGGTTTCACCCCCACAGCCCAAAAGATGTGCAGGGTAGGTGGATTGGCCACACTAAATTGCCCCTTAATTGGAAAAAATGAATTGGGTACTCTAACTTTTGGGGCCTCACGGTAGCATAGTGGTTAGCATCAATGCTTCACAGCTCCAGGGTCCCAGGTTCGATTCCTGGCTGGGGCACTGCCTGTGTGGAGTCTGCACGTCCTCCCCGTGTGTGCGTGGGTTTCCTCCGGGTGCTCCGGTTTCCTCCCACAGTCCAAAGATGTGCGGGTTAGGTGGATTGGCCATGCTAAATTGCCCGTAGTGTAAGGTTAATGGGGGGATTGTTGGGTTACGGGTATACGGGTTACGTGGGTTTAAGTAGGGTGATCATTGCTCGGCACAACATCGAGGGCCGAAGGGCCTATTGTGTGCTGTACTGTTCTATGTTCTATGTTCTAGTGTGAGGTGTATAAAGCCTCCTTTCGGACTCTCCTCTCTCTGCAGAACCATCTACAGATAAACAACAAAGAGCAACTTTCAAGTCCGATCTATGTGACAAAGCCTTTGCGACTCCCTCTGTGCTTGAGAGTCATAAAAAGACACAAGGAGAGGAGATTTGTCCGTACTGTGGCCAGAAATTTGTCAGCAGTGGAACACTGGGGGGGGATTCTCCGACCCCCCCCCCCCCCCGCTGGGTCGGAGAATCGGCGGGGCCCGGCGTCAATCCCGCCCCCGCCGTGTCCCGAAGTCTCCGGCATCAGAGATTCGGCAGGGGTGGGAATCGCGCCGCGCCTGTCGGCGGGCCCCCCCCCGGCGATTGTCCGACCCGCGATGGGCCAAAGTCCCGCCGCTGTCATGCCGGTCCTGCCGGCGGGGCTCAAACCACCTACCTTTCCGGCGGGACCAGGCGGCGCAGTTGGCCTCCGGGGTCCTGGGGGGGGGCGCGGGCCGATCTGGCCCCGGGGCGGGTGGCCCCAAGGTGGCCTGGCCCACGATCGGGGCCCACAGATCGGCGGGCGGGCCTGTGCCGTGGGGGCGCTCTTTTCCTTCCGCCTTCACCATAGTCTTCACGATGGCGGAGGTGGAAGTGACCCCTTCCCCTGCGAATGCGCAGGGATGACGTCAGCAGCCGCTGACGCTCCGGCGCATGCGCGGACTTCCACCGGCCAGTGAGTCCCTTCGGCCCTGGCTGGCGTGGCGCCATAGGCCGTTCCCGCCGGCCAGCGGAGCGCCAACCACTCCGGCGCAGGCCTAGCCCCTCAATGTTAGGGCTTGGCCCCCTAAAGGTGCGGAGACTTCTGCACCTTTGGGGCGGCCCGACGCCGGAGTGGTTCACGCCACTCCATCACGCCGGGACCCCCCGCCCCACTGGGTAGGGGAGAATCCCGCCCACTGTGTGTGCATATTTGCTGAGCGCTCTACCAGTGTCCCTACTGTGACAAAACTTGCAGCAAAAATTATGGATTAAAAATGAATATTAGAAAACACACATGGGAAAACCGTTACCAGTTCTCGGAATATAGGAAGGTTTCAACCAGAAGCAGGTCCTCGGTGAAAATATGAGGACAGTGATTACGAGGATACATTCCTTTTTCCAGTGAGTGATGTTGCTCACCCAACTCATCAAGTTGATAACACTAAACCAAATTTGTAGATCTAATCGCAGATTTAAGACCTTTATGTCCCAAAGACTATTTCTGTACTTAGGGAAAACTGACAAGTTGAATTCTAAGAAATTAGTTTACATATGTATTTGTTCGTTGTTTGGGGTAATTTAATTCAAAACCAAGGTCTTTAAAGGTCTTCAAATGGGGAAAACATGTAACGTTCAATGGTTTGATTAATCTCGGTTTGATCATGTTTATCTCTTTGACAGAATGTGTAATGTTCGATTATCACACTGCTCAGTTGTCAACAGGGAAACGAGGGAAGGGCAATTATTTTCAAAAAGTAATCAGAGGCTAATGGGGATATTGATCTCAAAGGACTGGGTCTTATGGGTTATAAGAAGGTGGAACATTCTGCTTCAGTCTTTTAGAACACAGATCGGACCTCATCCAGAGTACTGTATTCAACTTTGGGAGTCATTTACTCCCCCTTACGTCAAGCCATTTAAAACTTCAGAATCACAGAATAATAGTGCAGAAGAGGCCCTTTGGCCCATCGAGTCTGGACCGATGCATGTAAGATACCTGATCTGCCTACCTGACCCCATTTGCTAGAACTTGGCCCATAGCCTTGAATGTTATGGCGTGCCAAGTGCGCATCCAGGTACTTTCTAAAGGATGTGAGGCAATCCACCTCTACCACCCTCCCAGGCAGCGCATTACAGACTGTCACCACCCTCTCAACAAAATAAACGTTTCCTCCAATCCTCCATAAACCGCCGGCCCCTCACCTGAACCTGTGTCCCTCGTAACTGACCCTTCAACTGTTCACTATCCACCCTGTCCATGCACCTCATAACCTTGGACACCTCAATCAGGTCGCCCTTCAGTCTCTGCTCCAGCGAAAACAACCCAAGCCTATCCAACCTCTCTTCATAACTTTAAGTGTTCTATCCCAGACAACATCCAGTGCAATCACATCCTTCCTATAATGTGGCGACCAAAATTGCACACAGTGCTCCAGCTGTGGCCTCACCAAAGTTCTATACAACACCAAAGTTTCATATTGTTTACTAAATGAATGACCTGCCTATTGATCTTGTTTGTCTACTTCCATTCCTTAAACTCTTTCCTGAATTCAGCGATATCGTTGACTATTTAGTATCATAGGCGGAATCTTGTTGAGGTGCCTGGGGTCTTGCCTGTAGGCTGGAGAGTTGGCGATAGACCCACGCTGCCTCTATTCAGGAAAGCCCACTGACCCACAAGCCAATCAGGCAATGGTGAGGCTGGTAGTGAGCCTTCCTCGGGAATCAAGACATTGGGGGCAGAAATCCCGCCGCCGGAGAGCTGCCAGTCAATCAGAGGCTGGTAGCTGCTGTGCTCAGCAGTGGCTTTGAGGAGGTGGGAGGAAAGGTTTCATGGGGTTGGGGCCATGGGGAGAAGGGTGTGGGGGAACTGGCAGCAACGGTAGGGGGGGGGGTGGCTGTAAGTGGACCCGGCTCTTCCCAATGTCCAGCCCCTCGATCAAAGCAACTCAGTGCCTGAATTAAGCTCTGGGCAGGAAGGACATTGGCCAAACTTTCTGCCCTGCTGCCAATTGAGGCCCTGCTTGGGACCACAAATCCGCACCCCTCTCTCCCCTGCGCCCCACCTCCTGCCACCCCACGTCACCCTCTATCCTGGAGGCGACCAGCTGAACAGACGAGTTTAGTTGCCATGCACTCCACATAGCAACAAGCTTGCCCACCTCTGGGTTGATACCAACAGCAGTGTGATGAGGCTCTTAGGCAAATGGCGGCTGAGTGGATCAGTCGATCATGGGCCTTCCTGCTCAGGGTGTAACTCTGGCGAAGGCAAGGAGGTGGCAGAATTCCAGTACGCCGCCACCCCGCCAAAATAGAGGCCTTTCCCATCTCCAAGCTCGCCATCTGGTAGAGCAGAAGATTCTTCGCGATCTTACACCCATATTTGTGTCAAATAGTAATTGCTTTTGTGCTAAACCAAAGAAGGATCTTGGTTTCAGGTTCTGCTTCCTCCTCACGCTGACGGATTTTTCAGTCTAGAAGCCAGCACTCCACTCAAAAGCAGTGACACAATGAACAAAGTCTTTGCTCTCAATGTATGTTTTTATTATTCATTCAGGGTATGTGGGCATTTTGGTATTTACTGCCCATCCCTAATTGCCCTGGAGAAGGTGGTGGTGAGCTGCTGCAGTCTACACGATGACCGTTCTCCTACAGTGCTGCCAGGTAGGGATCTTGACCCAGTGACAATGAAAGCACGGTGATGGTGTATGACTAGGAGGTCAGCTTGACGATGCTGGAGCTTCAGTGGCCCTCTGGCCCTTCTAGATGCTGCTGAAGAAGCCTTGGCAAGTTGCTGCACTGCACCCTGTATATAGCACGCGCTGCAGCCATGATTTTGAAGTTTGTTGCCATTAAAACAGATTTGTTAGTGTTTCTATAAGTATCTAAGGAAATTGGGATCACACACAATCTCTGTATAAACACTTAAAATTAGCCCATGGTTACGCTTACCCGAGTAAGGAAGCTGTTCGCAAGTTATTCTTCATCGTTCCTCCCGCTCTCTAGGCGGATGTGTTGGTGCATCACATCATTGAACTGACTTTAACAATCTTACGCATTGATGTGCCGAAGGCTGACTTCAATGCTGCTGTTTTTTCTTACAAGTGATTCTCCGGTTGTGGAATTATACAAGTCATGCAGCAATGTTGTTTGCGCTTTCCCCTTTCAAATCAGGACCTAGCTGCCTTGCGTCTTTTCTCGCTTTCTTCCCCCATCCACACCCTCGGTTTCCAAAACAGAAAGGCGCAAGCAAGGTGACTCACCAAGGCTGCAGCGGTATGATGGGTCGAAGAGCCTGGCCAAAAGGAATGCCCGTCAGGGCTCTTGGAAATAATTCTCCCCCAGCACTGAAACATCAAAGGACCTATACCACCCTTCTGCTTAACCGGGACTTTGGCATAGGCTCAATAACACTATCCTGGTGATCCCATTTCTTGTCAAAGGCAATTGCAAGGCTGATTGTTTGGTATCAGTGACACTACAGGTCCACAGGTCACTGAAAGGGGCAACACAGGTGGAGAAGGTAGTCAAGAAGACATACGGCATGCTTGCCTTCATTGGCCACGGCATTGAGCATAAAAATTGGCAAGTCATGCTGCAGCTGTATAGAACCTTAGTCAGGCCACACGTGGAGTATATTGTTCGCCACACTACCAGAAGGATGTGGAGGCTTTAGAGAGGGTGCAGAAGAGATTTACCAAGATGTTGCCTGGTATGGAGGGCATTAGCTATGAGGAGAGGTTGAATAAACTTGGTTTGTTCTCACTGGAACGAAGGAGATTGAGTGGCAACCTGATAGAGGTCAACAACATTATGAGGGGCATAGACAGAGTGGATAGTCAGAGACTTTTTCCCAAGGTAGAGGGGTCAATTACTGGGGGGCATAGATTTAAGGTGCGAGGGGCAAGGTTTAGAGGAGATGTACTAGGCAAGTTTTTTTACACAGAGGGTAGTGGGTGTCTGGAACTCGCTGCCGGAGGAGGTGGTGGAAGCAGGGTTGATAGTGACGTTTAAGGGGCATCTTGATAAATACATGAATAGGATGGGTATAGAGGGATACGGACTCTGGAAGTGTAGAAGATTTTAGTTTAGGCGAGCAACATGGTCGGCGCAGGCTTGGAGGGCCGAAGGGTCTGTTCCTGTGCTGTACTTTTCTTTGTTCTTTGTACTACCATTCTTGTTTTTAAGATCCTTCTTGTAACTGGTGACTCTGGGTATTGTTCCCCACCCCCTCCATTTCAGTGAGAGAAACATACTATCAAGCTTGATAAACATGTTGGTGCCATCATTGTTTGCACCCACTATTCCCCAATCATATTGCCCGTTTCCAGGCACGAGTAAAGACTTAATCGGATCATAAAATTCAGACAAAGTCTCATTTGAGCTCCTTCGAGCTGGGGTGGGGGGTGGCAGCCACTATCCTGAATCTCACTTTTCTCTTTAAGGCTGTGATCTATTGACCCCGCCGTGCCAAATCCGGCATGTGACGAGGCCACTGTACCTCGTGAGAAGCTTCTCGCAATCTGGATCCCGCCGAGATTTGCATATTCAAGGGTACAGCCAGGCTCACTTGAATATGCTTGCCCCTAAGTTACCCAGGGTGCGGCACCTGACGCCCGCGCCTCGGAGACCCCAAGCGAGTGCTGTTTGGCACTGATCTCCACCAACATGGACCAGGGGTACCAGCACTTGGGTGGGGAGTCCCCCCAGGTGACTGGGGGTTCCTGTGTGGTCGGGCTCTGGTCATACCCAATGCCACCCGGGCACCATGACACTGCAGCCTGACACCCTGGCAGTGCTGCCTGGGCACTCTGGCAGTGCCACCTTGGTACCACCCTGGCACTGCCATGGTGCTCAGGTGGCACTGCCAGGCTGGCAGGGCACTGCCAGGGTGCCAGGCTGTGTTGGGAATTGGGCCCAGCCCTTATGAAGTGGAGTGCAGGGGCCTCGAGGACCCCCTCATTTGTAAGTTGGGGCATTGGTGGGGGTGGGGGGGGGGGGGGGGGGGGTCAGAGGCCATGGTCAGAGGAATAGAGATTGGGGCACCATTTTCCTGTACTTGTGAGCAGAGCTTGTTAGTGTCGGAAATGGGACTAAGTGCGGCCTTGGCGGGTCCTTCTTCGTCAACGCCCAGAAATGAAACAGAATCCCAATTAATAGCGGGGTAGGGAAACACCCGGCTAAACATGGCTGGCGCGGGATTCTGTTCCATTCCCATTACATCGCGCCCCAAGCCTCACGCACCAACCCAGCCCCACCAATACTCGAAATGATCATCCAGAGCAAAGCTGACCCATGCTGTTCACCTGAACTGAACCTCTGACTTTGGCAGGAAACCTTGTTTAACTTCCCTGGCACCGACGCCCAATGTGACAACATGTGATGATGATGTTGAAACATTCCACCTTCGCCTAACGCAAACCATTGGGCTTGGCATGTATACCAAATGATAGCACACAGCAGAGGCATAAGTGAAACAAAATGATTCTTCGAGTCGGGTGCAAAAAGAAAAGAAGCAATACCTTCCCACAAGGACATTTCCCAGCCAACGGCATTTCTCGAGATTTCCTGGTAACATTTCTCAAAGGTGTGCTTGTTAATTGCCTGCCATGTATTTCTTTTGGGACACGAGCAAAAGGAACGGTGATGGATCAAGCAACTCTGTTTGACATCCCACTCTGCCTGGTTCTGGAAACACGTTCGCTCCTCTGTTTTCCAACAAATCAAACCAGTTCCTGTTTTGGCAGCCTGCTCACTGATGTGGCTCACATCTGGAAGCCATCAGTGTAAACAATGGAGTTGGAGGAGGAGACCCAACCCCCCCCACCAACTTCATCTCCCGAGAGACGTTCCCATGGCAACACGGGAGCTGCAAGGATACGTGTACCATGTGGTCCTATTACCTTTGACCTGTGGCTTCCTTTTTCTTTCTAATATTTTATTTGGCACGGTGCAACATTTTCAAAAAGAAGCTCTCCAGCAGCAGATCATGAGCCTCGCAATGAAAGGCTTTTTTTGTTTTGTTTTGCAACGGCGCCCAAATACATCTTAAAAGCTGCAGAAATGGCTCGCCTGTTTATGCAGGTCTCAGTGTTGGCCCTGCTTTGAGGCCCTGCTTCTGAAAGAACATGCAGGTTTTACTAAGCAGATCGGTCACTGCCCGTGAACAAGGCATTCTCATTACTGGGGAAAAAAAAACCCTGCCTCCACAGCCGTACTTACACACTTTAAACTAGAACTTTCGGAGGGTCTTTTCCTGAGGCCCTTTCCTGTCTCTTAGCTGCCTGAATGGTCTCATTGTTCCCATCTGTCTGACAAGTGCCCAGAATGGCAGAATAATGCTGACATTTGTTCTGGCGTCAGCTTTCACAGAACAGAATTATTCTTGACCCACTCTGGCTTTGAAACAGCGCAGAGTCGCAGCCAAGGGGGTGAGATTGCTTGCACAGAGACAAGGAACCTCCTTGAAACTGTGGGGGGAAAAAGGGGGTTCCTGGAGACACAGCAGGGGCCTGAACAACTTCGAGTGGGTGGGGGCGTGGAGAACAGAAACACATGAAGGTGATTCGCTGCCAAAGTTTCTCTCTTCATGGCACACCTGTTGATTTGTTGGTCCGCTCCCTCGGAGCGCATTGCTGTCTCCGAGCACGTAAGGAGACAGCTGCAGATCCTGAGACTGAAAAAAAAAAGGAGAAAATAGATTGGTTTCACTGAATGGGAAGAAGAAATTTGGCAACCCGGCAATGCTGGAGCTTTCTTCGTAGAAAAATAAAGAAAACCGCTCGCGGATATCAATCCCCCGTTTCAGACTAAACACTTGTGACCTGGTAATCATGAATTCCTGCCGTCGGAGTCAGCCCCACATCGCTTACAGCTCGCTCCGTTTCATTCTCTACTTGTTCAGTCTGTACAGCCGCCTGTGTAATCTCGGGTCCCTTTCCTTCCTCGAAAAAGAAGTCATTTTCGACTATTGGCTTCAAGGGAAGCCTGCCACGAGTTACATTTGTGAGGATTTTATATTTGTGAGGAATATTAGTGGGGATGACTTACATTTATATCGCACCTTTCAAGGAAGTCCCAGCCGATGAAGGAGAATTTGAACTGTAGTCACTGCAGAAAATGCAACAACCAATATGCACACAGCAAGCTCCCACAGATGGGTAATTTTTAAAATATTCGTTCGTGGGGTACGGGCGTCGCTGGCTGGGCCATCATTTATTGCCCATCCCTAAGGGCATTTAAAAATAAACCACATTGGTGTGGATCTGGAGTCACTAGCCCAGACAAGAGTGACAGATTTCCTTCCCCCGTGCATTAGTGAACCAGATGGGTTTTTACGACAATCGAACATGGTTTTGTGTGGCCATCGTTAAATTTTTAATTCCAGATTTGTATTGAATTCAAATCTCCCAAATCTGACATGGTGGGATTCGAACCGGCGTCCCCAGGGCATTACCTGGGTTTCTGGTCCAGTGACATACCACTGCCCAGATAACAGTGATTAAGGGATGCAGTAATTATAGGCAGGACAGTTCTCTTCTTCAAAGAGTACCGTGTGATCTTCTAGAGCCACTGGAAACAGCAGACTGGTCTAGATTTAACATCTCACAGAAAAGATGTCACCTCCAACTGTGCAGCACCCCCTCACCGCTGCACCGGTGTTGCCTGAATTTTTGTCAAGTCTCTGGAGTGGGATTTTTACCCATAATTCTTTGCATCAGAGATGAGGATGCTACTAAATGGGCCATGACTGGCACAAGTTTAAAACCCATACACTTAGTTGGTGAGAACAACTTGTATTTGTCTAGCACCTGTAAAGTATACAAGATCCACAATGTTCTTGACAAGACCGACATGTAAAGGATGTTTCATCTTGTGGGTGAGTCCAGAACTAGAGGGTACTGTTTTAAAATGAGGGTTCGCCTTTTTAGGACAGAGGTCAGGAAACATTTTTTCCTCTCGGAGAATTGTTCAACTTTGGAACTCTCTGAAGAGAGTTGGAGGCAGGGTCACTGTTTATTTTTACAGTGGAGGTCGATAGATTCTCTTTAGGCAAGGGAGTCAAAAATAATCGGGGTGGATGGAAAATGCAGAATGAGGAACACGAGCAAATCAGTTTTAATCTTATTGAACAGCAGAGCAGACTCGAGGGGCCGAATGGCCTACTTCCATTTCTATTTCATATGTTCGTACGTTTAACATAGTGAAACGGTCCAAAGCACTTCACAGGAGTACGAACACGCGGCATTTGACATTGTACAACATAGGAAGAGACACAGGCAGATAAATGAAATGGTTGAAAGAGGTAACGTTTTGCCGAGTATTGTAAATGAGGAGAGTTGGAAAGGCAGAGTCACTTGGGAAGGGAATGTCAGTGCCCGGGGACAAGGTAGCTGATGACTCTGTGACCAATGATGGGAGCATTGCAAATCGGAAATATGCAACGGGTTAGAATTGGAAGAACGCAGGGGTGTCCGAGGGATATAGGACTGGAGGAGGTCACAGAGTTAGGGCGGAATGAGTATAAGAATTTTAAAATCACATATAAAGTAATAGAATGGACAAATTTTAAAATATTCATACCTCTGGACTGCATATATGCATTAGCTAAAGCATTCTACCACAATTGAAATACATTCTACCCTGTCTTTGAGTTCCACTTTCAAGATTAACCTTTCTGCTCACTAATAGATGGAATGTCAGAGCTTACTGATAGTACAAAACCTTCCAGGCAATACTCTGAGTCACATAGTCAGATTTGGTTTAAATGCATTCAGAGACATAACATATGAAGTTGCACACGGCATTCAATACTGATTAGTCAAGGCTAAGGTAATTTAGGTAGTTTCTATAAATAACAAATGTGATTATACTGTGAAAAGGGTGGGCTTTCTAAAGGTAGAGGAGGCGATGCACTTGAGCATGATGTTTGCCTGTATTTCAATTGGCTCCGGTTGAAACAACTCTTCGCCGTAGGCTATCAGGAAGTGGGGTTGAGGCCACAATCACATCGGCCATCATCTCTTTGAATGGCGGAATGGGTTTGCGAGGGCTGAGTGGCCTATTCCCATTCCTAATTATAGAATCATAGAATCCCTTCCGTACAGAAGCAGGCCATTCGACCCATCGATTCTGCACTGACCCACCAAAATAGCACTCCACCTACACTCCCCTACCCCTGCAGCCCCGTAACCCCACCTCACACTTTGGATACTAAGGTGCAATTTAGCACGGCCACATCCACCTAGCTTGTCACACCTTCGGACCGTGGGAGGAACTTGCCACACCTTCGGACTGTGGGAGGAATCCTGCGCAGACACGGGGAGAACGTGCAAACTCCACACGGGCCGTCACCCAAGGCCAGAATCGAACCAGTGAGGCAGCAGTGCTAACCACAGCGCCGCCCTTGAAAGGTAACAACTGCCAGGAGAAAAATAACAGCAGACGACATATGTGGACACACTAAGTGCAATTCCAAAAGGCGACATTAACTTACTGGAGCAGAAACTTCCGAGCTCCTGCTGTTGAAAGAACAGCAATGCTCACCTTACCCCAGCATTGAAGGAAGACTAATTGATCGGCTAGACATTTTCTATTGAAAAGGATTTTAAACCGGCTCTTGTCTTGTTGGTAGTACTACAGAAATACACCTTGCGTGGTTGATTGACCGACAGTATTGACTTTTTAATACCTTATTTTGTTTATCAGTAAGAAGATTGTTCCCTGGAGGACAGTCAGTGATGTCAAACACCATGCACTTAATTGAATAAGATTCTAATGCAGAATGAAGAAAAATGATTGGGGACTGATTTTCCTCGCCTTTATTTTTTGGACATGGACATGACGATACAGGAGAAAAGGTTTACTGACTTACCACTAGAGGCAACCGGCCCAAGCTTGGAAAAGGCAGAAGACCCTGTCCGACGTTAGATGTGATTCCCCAATTGGACAACATTTACTAAATAATCCCGATGTATGCTAAGAATTACACTAACAGCCAATTTAAGATTGTCAGTCGGATTTGCAGCGTGGCTCACCGACACATGCTAGAAGCTACATATAGTCACACACAGGGCCCTGTACGTTTGCAAACAAAAATAACATGCCCATGCATTGTGCTTGGGGGATAGCCATTCCCTGGTTCATTCCGACGACATTGCCTTGAACAATCGGAGCCGACTGGTTTGAATTTAAACAAAAGCTTGGCAGTTAACTGTTCCCAGATGTATTCTCCATGACGAGGCCTCTTCTAATCAGAGTCCACTTGCCAACCAACCAGTATCTTTTCCTGGTGCAGTATACCTTGTTCTTCCTTTCGTATTTTTGTGTCTGTCCTGATGACTGCAAGATGAAAAGCTTCAACAGCATGTCTCTTTTTGTTAACGATATTAGAGTAATTATGTGATTTAAAAAAAAATTATGAAGTGGGCTATAATTTGAACAGGGCAGCTTGAATGGCGCAGGTAGGTGGAACAGGTGTGTGAGATTGCCAGGTAGAGAGGAACTGTGTGCAATCTAGAAACAGATCCATCCCTGACTACTATTGGTCATTATCAACAATGCTCCTGTTGAAAATGATAAATCTGCCTCTGGAGGATAGCAGACATGGTGTCTAAAGACTAGTGTGGGTGGCACGGTAGCACAGTGGTTAGCACTATTGCTTCACAGCGCCAGGGTCCCAGGTTCGATTCCCGGCTTGGGTCACTGTCTGATGGAACCATCAATTCACCAGACACGTGTTACCGATGTGAATCTAGGCTTTAATCGACTTACTTCAGAGCCAGCCTGTTACCTGTCGATGAACTCGTAGTGACCAGGCTGACTCTGGACACGGATACTTATACAGCTGCACTAGGGGAGGAGTCGTGGGCGGAACCAAGGGTGGAGCCCAGTACAAGTTCCTAAGTGCTCCCGGCGCTACTCCCCCTAGTGGTAGGATGGCGCTACTGCGCTTACAATAACAGTGTGAATTAGTATATATACATCATATATTACATTCACCACACTGTCTGCACGGAGGTTGCACTCTGGACTTGCCACAAATTGTTGGAGAGCTCCCTGGGAAAAAATCCCTAACGTGGAGGGAAGGACGTTTAAGGAAAAGAGAAATGAAATTGGCTCACCATCCACCACATTCACTCTCCTCACCACTGACACAAATTGACTGCAGTTTGTATCATTTCACAGCTCATTAAGCCTCCTTCAATAGAACCATCAAAGCCCAGCGCCTCTACCACCTAGAGGAGCAAGGGCAGACCACACATGGGATCACCACCATCTGCATGTTCCCCTCCTGACTTGGAACTGCATCAGGGCCACTGTGATTGAGTCAAAATCCTGGAACTCCTTGCCCAGCAGTGCTGTGTGTGTTTACCCACACCGCCTGTACAGCAGAGCTTCAGGAAGATGGCACGCAGCCCCTTGAGGGCAAATGCTGCTGTGTACAGCTACTCCTACCAGAAGATCTGCTGTCGGGTTATGTCACACTCGTCTATCTTTGCTCCATCCTCACACATCCATCACAGCTTGTCGGCAACTAGGCTGTGATGTCCAACATCCTAGGTCTCATTCTGCTGCCTCCAGTTTGTCCTCCAGAAGAGATCTTTGGTTTTCAGCTCTGAGAGTTCTTTACGGTCTTGCAATGACGAGCACCACTTCATTTGTCTAATGGACATGCAGATGGAATTTCTTTGCACACATTTTAGCATCCACATTTCAACGGCTTCTATTTTCTTCCACAGATCTTTATTTATTGTCCAGGTTTCTGAGGCAGACAGGAAAATGGGTTGAATGTAGCATTTAATGAGTTTTCTTTCCCCTTGTTACAAGCTTGAGTTTTCTTGATGTTAATACATCCTTGACCTTCACAAAAGTACTTCTGGCTATCTCTATCCTCCTAATTTTGGCATCGCGCCTGCCACCTTCTGTTATCCTTTGTCCTGCTGTCAATACGCAAATCTACCTACTTGTTTAAATGTGACACCTACCTCTTCAACCTTCACTCTAGCTTTCTGCTAACCACCATCGTCTTTGTCTTTTTGGTGTTCATGCCCAAACCATATTCTAAACTTTTAAGATTTTACTTGATCTATAATATGTTGTGCATGCATGTATGTATTCTTGCCCCTTCAGGTTCTGCGATGAATGTTGTGTTGTCAGCCTACCCCAAGTTTATCATGAGCTTGTCTCTCATTTTGACCCCTGGAAGTACATCTCCTTCTCTGAATATTTGGTCCGTGTACAGATTGAATAATTTTGGCGACAGTACAGAACCTTGCTGTTCAAGGGCAATTAGGGATGGGCAATTAGCGATGGCCTCTCCAACGATACACAGGTCCCACGAATGAAAAAATACAACCTTGTAACTGCACTCATGCTTAATAAATATTATTTGTGAAGTTGTTCTGAAACTGTTACAAACCATCTGGTTCTGACAGTAATGACTCCTCGATACTTCCAGAAATAATCTTAACCTGAAAGGAAATCAGTTCAATGCTATTATTAAGCTTCGGTAATTTAAGATTTCTTCTATTTATTTAACGTTCTTGAACTGCCAGTCCGAGCGTGGGTGCAATGGAGGAGGCAGGCTCCAGTTAGACAGCTCCACACAGTGGTCTGCAAATTCTCCTGTGTGGGAAGGACCCATCGCAAATATGTCAATATTCACGAGCACCCATTGAGCCTTGTTTTAACTGCTGACAGGGGGAGTTCACTGCCAAAGAAAATAGTGCACTATTTGCAACAAAACAAAAAGGGTGCCTTGAAAAATGAATATTTAAAAAGGGACGTTTGTTAGTTTACTTGAATGCGACGCAGAGAAATACGGAAATCCGACAACTGGCAAATGTGATCCTGTCGACACGCGAGGGCCTCACGTGCTGTCTGTCTCAAGGCTCTTGGAGGCCCCAGTTTGAAACCCTTTTGTGTAGGCCCATGACACGGTGAAGCTCGAAAGGTGAAGTAAGGGCGCAAATTCTCCAGATTTGCATTTAATTGTTCATCTGCGTTTGCGTCATGCCACACAGGGCAGGGAATAGAATCACAGCTTTCACTTCACATGCTCGTGGAAGCTCTGGACAACAAAAGTCCCAAACTCTTGACAATCATCAGTTTTGTGAGGTTATATGCCGGTCTTTATTTTCTCTATTACTTAAAGAAGCAATTATTCGAAGCCAGCGCATCAGGGCGATCTGGGACAGAAGCTTTGCTGCAGACTTCAGGACCCCGCCATTAGGTTCAAGAAGCGGTCTCAAGCCCACACTCTGGAGAGCAGCCATTCACATGCGATTTTCCCCAATTGGGCCAATTAGTGGCCAGAAGGAACTATTAAGGAAAGCAAGTGAGCTCTCTAAGCAGGAGGGCCAATCGGATTCCCACCAGCATTGAGGAAGCACAAGCTGGCCTTTTGAGGTAAATGGAGAGCAGTGGCCCTCTCGCCTACTCCTTCAAAATTTAAAATAAAAAATAGACTGCGTAGCTGGCGGCCATTATTGGGGAGGAGGAACTTTTCCAAACGGCCGTCTGCTGCACCCAGAGCAGGTAGGGAGCTCTCTAGGCCTGCCTGGAGTTCTTCCCCTTCACCCCACCCCACCACCGATCTGCCACCAGGGGGTCATCTCAGGCCACTTACATCCCTGACACCTCCGGGGACCTGGAGCTGACTGGAAAATTCTAGTCCACACCCCTGCCCAATCACCATAATCCAGCTAAGGGGCAATTAACATGGCCAATCCACCTAGCCTGCACATCTTTGGACGGTAGGAGGAAAACGAAGCACCCAGAGGAAACCCGCGCAGACATGGGGAGAACGCCCAAACTCCATACAGGCAGTCACCCCCAAGGCTGGAATCGAAGCTGGGTTCCTGACGCTGTGTGTGAGGCAGCAGTGCTAACCACTGTGCCACCCTTCTCCAACCTATCCCCGAAACTGAAGTTCCTCATCCCCGGAACCATTCTCCAGAATCTTTTCTGCGCCCTATCTAATGGCTTCACATCCTTGCTATAGTGCGGAGGCCGGAACTGGACTAACACACCAGCTGAGGCCAATCTAGTGTCTTGACAAGTTCAACATAAAGACCCATTTGCCCTCCACTGGCATGCCGACTGACCGTTGCTGGTTCCTGGTGTGGCTAAGCCTTTGTTTTAAGTTCTTGCTCTGACAAGCCCCTGAATCCCACCGACCTCTGTAACCTTCTCCAGCCACACAATAGAGTCTTGGAGCTCCTCCAAACCCTCACCCTGCCTCACGACCCTGCTTCTCATGTACTTGAGATGTTTTCTCATTTAGGACCACATATGGAGTATGGGAAACAGTCCAAAATGTATTAATTTGTCGACCTAATTTAATTTCTGGGGCAATTGAATATTTATCCTCTGTTAATGCACTGACACCAGCAATTAGAAAGATTAAATTAAGAGTAGAGAGTTTTACTGCAGTGATGTGTATCATGTCAAGCTGATTCCTGCAGTAACCTAATGACATTTACCTTTCTCACATTATCTTTTGCTACCCTGTTAAGATGGCGCATGCATACAACAAACTGCACTTCATGAGTTGGAACTGGATATAAAAGCTTATTTTACTCGGGGAAGAAGAAGGTCTTTCTCTTATGAATCTGGTCTAGATTCAAATGCAGACTAAGGGCTACCAAGACAGTACACTAATTTTTTGTACCAGTTAGAATCCCACAAACATTCCTTTAAAAACGAAAACAATGCTTTTGTATTATTTTCCATTGCTGCTTCGGATATCAGTTATTAACTCTTCACAAGGAATGAATACGTCCAGAAAAAAAATACAATTACTGAGAAATGGTACAGTTCATAGTTGAGCATCCGACATATTACAACTCATGGTTCTGCACATTTCTAAAGTACAGGGGGGGTTAGAAATAATTTGTTATCTTGCTGCAATAGATGCAAGCATTGTTTGTATAGTAGTCTGAATGAGGATGATTGCATTACATCTATTTTTCAATATTTATATTTTAAAGTCTTCTGAATAGGCTTATTAGAGATACCTTACTTCGTGTTGTCAAATTTTCATCACAATTTATGTCTGTTCTCGTACTATGTTCACATTTATCATGGGAACTGACTATGTAACCATGTCACATTGATTACATCCTCCCACCAATGGTGGCACTGTAGAACCTCTCTTTCATGTTACCCAGTCCCTTGGCCTGCATGCAGGAGAAAATCCCCCTGAGAGAAAGGCTCCTCCACTCTACAGTTGTCATTAGTTTTTACTCTTTGCCTATAAATAGTCCAACACTGAAGTATTCACTTCAGATCAGAATAGAGGGCTTTGAAATGGATCCCAGATGACCAAAACTTTATACGGTGACATTGTAGATTGTAAACGATTGTCACGCTCTGTGGAGTGGGACTGATTTGTGATTGTCATTCTTCGTAAATCGTCACCAATGGCTATAACACGATTGAATACGGGTTTCCGCAATTTAGAGTAATTGGGCAGAGTTAAAAAGAAAATCCCCCAAAAAGACAATTCCGGTAGAAGAATAAAGAGAGATTTTATTGTCGAGTGGGAATTGGAAAGTTTCTGAGAGGAGAAGGAAATGTCGGGGGAGGGACAATGGTTGGAGTGGGACAAGTGCGAGAGTCAAGGCACCACCTGGGTGGTCATGCCAGTTCTGTAGTTGGCAGTGATACTGCGGATTGTTCGTCACACTTCATGCCCCACCCCCGCCTGTGAGAATCGCGCCACATCCTGAAACGCTTGGTTAATTTGAAACATCGACGAGGCCAGTTCTGCCCTGGGTTGTGGATCAGATGCACGTCCATCTGCTTCTGATTTGGATGCTCTGCCTCGTGTGACGGGCCTGTCCTGGTTGCAGCTGGTGACGCGACTGCTGTGGGCATTATTCCCAATTGGATGCTGTCACCATTCAGGTGAGAGGGGGAAAGTTTAAGGGAGATGTGCGTGGAATGTTTTTTACGCAGAGGGTGGTGGGTGACTGGAGGTGGTAGAGGCGGGCACAATAGCATCATTTAAGAAGCATCTAGACAGGTATATGAACGGGTGGAAACAGAGGGAAATAGACCCTCAGAGGGAAATACAAGTGCTAGGCAGGACCTGATTGCCTTCCTAGGGGAGCACAGCTGGAACGGGTCATTGGTTTTACGATTGCAATTGGAAAAATTAACAGGCTGCACAAAAGGTAGAACCTGCCAAACAACACGATAACGCTATAGTCGCCCATTCCCCAAAGCTGATTTAAAAAAAAAAAGACTCTTGGCAACAGTGTTTAAACCACTCCATGTAATCTCCTTTAACCACTGTTTGGGTGCCTGGAGGTCAATGTACTGAGGCAGATTAAACATGGTGCTGGGGAGAGCAGGTGTCAGACGGATCGACCATTAGCATTTACCATCACAAAAGATCCTTTTCATTTGTTAGTTTCCAAACACTGATCAATTAATCACAGCACAAGATGTGTCCAAATCTTGCAAGCTCCCATCAGGATTGAATTTGGATACAGATCTCTTTGAATGGGTTACAAAAATATGAAATAAGAAATTTGCACCTCGGCTCATTCAGTGTCATAGATCAATCTGAATTGAAGCTGGATCCTAACTTAGAACATAGAACATGGAACATAGAACAGTACAGCACAGAACAGGCCCTTCGGCCCTCGATGTTGTGCCGAACAATGATCACCCCACTTAAACCCACGTAACCCGTATACCCGTAACCCAACATTCCCCCCATTAACATTACACTACGGGCAATTTAGCATGGCCAATCCACCTAACCCGCACATCTTTGGACTGTGGGAGGAAACCGGAGCACCCGGAGGAAACCCACGCGCACACGGGGAGGACGTGCAGACTCCACACAGACAGTGACCCAGCCGGGAATCGAACCTGGGACCCTGGAGCTGTGAAGCATTGATGCTAACCACCATGCTACCGTGAGGCCCAACTTGGGGGAGGCAGTAGCCTAGTGGTACTGTCGCTGGACTAGAAACCCAGGGTAATGCTCCAGAGACCCAGGGTAATGCTCCGGGTTCGAATCCCACCACAGCAGATGGTGAAATTTGAATTGAAGAAAAATCTGAAATTAAAAGTCTAAGGGTGACCATGCACTTGTAAAATTGTTGTAAAAACCACAGCATGGTGGCGTAGTGGTTAGCACTGCTGCCTCATGGTGCCAAGGACCCAGGTTCGATCCTGGCTCTGGGTCACTGTCTGTGTGGAGTTTGCACATTCTCCCCATGTCAAAGAACAAAGAAAATTACAGCACAGGAACAGGCCCTTCGGCCCTCCCAGCCTGTGCCGATTCAGATCCTTTATCTAAACCTGTCTCCTATTTTCCAAGGTCTATTTCCCTCTGTTTCCACCCGTTCATATACCTGTCTAGATGCTTCTTAAATGATGCTATTGTGCCCGCCTCTACCACCTCCAGTCACCCACCACCCTCTGCGTAAAAAACATTCCACGCACATCTCCCTTAAACTTTCCCCCTCTCACCTTGAAATCGTGATCCCTTGTAACTGACACCCCCACTCTTGGGAAAAGCTTGTTGCTATCCACCCTGTCCATACCTTTCATAATTTTGTAGACCTCAATCAGGTCCCCCCTCAACCTCCGTCTTTCCAACGAAAACAATCCTAATCTACTCAACCTTTCTTCATAGCTAGCACCCTCCATACCAGGCAACATCCAGGTGAACCTCCTCTGCACCCTCTCCAAAGCATCCACATCCTTCTGGTAATGTGGCGACCAGAACTGCACGCAGTATTCCAAATGTGGCCTAACCAAAGTCCGATACAACTGTAACATGACCTGCCGACTCTTGTACTCAATACCCCGTCCGATGAAGGCAAGCATGCTGTATGCCTTCTTGACCACTCTATCAACCTGCATTGCCACCTTCAGGGTACAATGGACCTGAACTCCCAGATCTCTCTGTACATCAATTTTCCCCAGGACCCTTCCATTGACCATATAGTCCGCTCTTGAATTTGATCTTCCAAAATGCATCACCTCGCATTTGCCTGGATTGAACTCCATCTGCCATTTCTCTGCCCAACTCTCCAATCTATCTATATTTTGTTGTATTCTCTGACAGTCCTCCTCGCTATCTGCAACTCCACCAATCTTAGTATCAATCTTAGTGTCTGTGTGGGTTTCATCCCCACAACCCAAAGATGTGCAAGGTGAGTGGATTGGCCACGCTAAATTGCTCTTTAATTGGAAAAAAAGAATTGTGTGCTCTAAATTTACTTGAAAAAAAACTTTATTTTTTTAACTGTTTTATTTAATAAATCCATCTGGATTATTAATGCCCTGTTGGGCAGGGAATCTGCTGTCCTTACCCGGTCTGGCCTACCTATGACTCCAGACCCACAGCAATGTGCTGACTCTTAACTGCCCCTCTGCAATAGCCAACAAGCCACTCAGATTGAGGCCAATTAGGGATGGGCAATAAATGTTGGCCCAGCCAGTGAAGCCAGTGAAGCCCAGATCTCAGGCAAGAATGAAAAAAAACTTGCGTAAACCCTATTCACCAATAGCTCGATGCTCACTGAATCTACCCTGGCTTCTGGTCCATCAAAGCCCCAGTTTTAAAATTCTCATCCTTGTTTTCAAACTTCTCCATGACCTCACCCCTCACTGTAACTTTCCCCAGCCCTACAACCCTGTGAGATTTCTGTGTCCCTCCAATTCCGCTCTCTTGCACATCCTGTTTATTGCTTGAGCCACAGTATGGCTAACATGCTTTCAGCCCTATTCTCTAGAGATGCCCCAACAACCCCCCCCCCCCTCCCCCCCCTATCCCCGTGCACCACCTCTGTGTCTCTCTTTCCTTCTCTTCCTCTAAGACCTACTCTTTAAACACCGACCGATATCTCAAATGCCAACTTCGGTTTGGTAACCCCGTTCAAGGTGTTATCTAAATGCAAACCGCTGTCGTAAAGCAAAACACCTTTAACGTATTCCACAGAGCGTTTGCATTTGCCCCATTATGGTTCAGTTCCTGCAGTGGTTTGCCATTACTATTATTAAACCCACTACTATGGTGACTCTGAATATGACAACGTGAGGAATGGTTTTCAACTGATAATGGGGACTGTCGGCCAAGGTTTCGGCTACCGATTACTGGGAATGATGCCCAGTTGGATGAGGTCCTTGGGACTACCAACTAATGCCTAACAGTATTTCACATGAGTCAGTGCTTTACTAGTGGGAATGGTGTTTCAAGAACACGTTGGGATATCTGCATTCGATCCCAGTGAGAGATTGGTAATTTATTTATTTTAAAAATAAATTTAGAGTACCCAATTCATTTTTTCCAATTAAGGGGCAATTTAGCGTGGCCAATCCACCCACCCTGCACATCTTTGGGTTGTGGGGGGCGAAACCCACGCAAACACGGGGAGAATGTGCAAACTCCACATGGACAATGACCCAGAGCCAGGATCGAACCTGGAACCTCGGCGCCGTGAGGCTGCAGGGCTAACCCACTGCGCCACCGTGCTGCCCCAGAGGTTGGTCATTTCTAAATGTATTGAAGCCGGAATGCAAGAACATCAGAGTAAAAGTTCCAATTTACAGCCTCGGTGTCGTTCATTAAAAAGGTTTGAGGCATAATTAGCACCTTCAGGGAAATGGTGGAAAACTAAAATTAACGTTCAATAACCAGCCTCGCAGAGACAATTATCCGCACTTGAGCTGTTAGAATGATCCCACAGCATTACTTTCTGACACAGTTTGTGCTGGAATTATTTTTAACTCACATCCCCGCCTCCTTCGCATTGCAACTCATAACTAAAATGGTTATGTCACCCGCTAACAATGTCGAGAGCAGCGAGTTCTACATGTCAAACCATTCGGAAGGTCAGGGAGCTGTCAACTCTCAAATTGAGCATGTGGCTCCTGGTTCCAAGGCATCAGATTCTGTTGCCTGGTAGCAGTTTACTGAAAGAATTATATATTTTTCAGATACAGACAGATCACTGGTGTTGTTCGGAAATCAAAGGGTCAGCGGCAATGATGTTTATGTACTAACTGGATCTGTCGCTTCTAAAATGCTACTCTAAATTAGACGCACTGAGGTGATTGTAGTTGGCTGTAGCATCTTGTTGAGGTCAGTTGTAATTCCGTGTAAACTTGGCTTTTTGTTACCTGCTGCTTTGGAGTTGTAATGAAGTGGGGCCCAGAATTTCACTGAAGTTTCAGTCAAATTGCATAGAAGCAGAGAAAGGACCATGTCCAAACACTGAGGCACGAACAAGTGACACAAGGTTGCAGGTTCGTAGAATGGTTGCCGCACAGAACAAAGTCATTCAGCCTACTGCGTCTGTACTGACTCTCTAAGAGCAATTCGACTGTTCCCCACCCCCTCCACGCTTTTCCCCGTAGCCCTACAAATTTTCTTTTCTTCAGCTGTTTCTCCAATTCCCTTTTGAAAAGCCACAATCTGGGCGCCACACTATAGGAAGGATGTGAACGCACTGGACAGAGTGCAGAAGAGAACGGTTCCAGCGATGCCAAACTTCAGTGATGAGGATAGGTTGGAGAGGTTGGGTCTGTTCTGCTTTGGAAGCACAGTAAGAAGTCTTACAACACCAGGTTAAAGTCCAACAGGTTTGATTCATACCTCGCCATTCACCTGAGGAAGGAGCTGCGCTCCGAAAGCTCGTGTTTGAATCAAACCTGTTGGACTTTAACCTGGTGTTGTAAGACCTTACTGTGCTCACCCCAGGCCAACGCCGGCATCTCCACATCATGGCTTTGGAAGGAAGAAGGCTAAGAGGAGATCTGATAGAGGTGTTCGAAATCAAGAGGGGGCTGGACCGAGTAGATGGGGAGAAACTGTTCCTGGTCGTAAAAGGATCGAGAAAGAGAGGATTAAGGTGATTTGGAAAAGAAGCAAATGTGATGTGAGAAAAATCTTTTGCACACAGCGAGTAGTTGGGGTCTGGAATGCACGGCCTGGAAGTGTGACGGAGACCGATTCAACCGAGGCATTTAGGAGGGCACTAGATGACTATTTGAATAGAAACAATGTTGTGGGGTATGGGGGAAAAGGCAGGGGAATGGCACAAAGTCATGATGCTCATTTGGAAAGACTGTGCAAAGACAATGGGCCAAATGGCTTCCTCCTGCGCCGTAACAACTCTGCAATTCTGAATTGAATCTGCCACCACCAGTCTCAGACAGTGCATTCCAGATCCTTACCACTGGCTGCTGAAAAATGTGTTTCCTCATGTCAGTCAGCCTTAAAAGGAAATTAAAGAGAGGGAACTTTCTAGAAAGTGCTAAGTGGAATGGCAAAGTTTATTCCAGAACACGACTTCCAGTGAAACCACGACTGTAGGACGAGTGCTGCTAAATACAAACCAAAATCACAAAGTGCTTTCTTTCCATTCAAAGAGAGGCACAGATATCTGGCACGGTCTTCGAAAAAGGGTGAAGGAGACAACAAATTTGGAGTTATTTCAGGAGGTAGTCACATGCTTTCATGATGTAGGGAATGATCAGCTAGATATTCTGAGAGGCTTTTGGAAGGCTGGTTCTACAGGGATATGGGCAATATTGGCTGGCAGTGTATATTGCCCATCTTTCATTGCCCAGTGACCCAACATGTATGTCTCACTTCTTTCCACACCAGTACTGATTGTCAGTTCGTTCCCCTAACTGTCAATCTGGCAGAACTTGGTGGTCATTCACTGATCCAGCCCATAACAGCTTTATTCAATTCAGTTTTTACAACTTTACCAGATTGCGTTTGACCTCACGACCTTGAGTTGCAAGTTCAGTATCATAGTCATGATACAGGCACATGTAAACTGCCTTGCCACCGCACCAATGACTTACATTTATATAACATCCAAGGCAGGTGTATAATAAAATAGAGCAAACCACTGAGCCATTTAAGGAGATATTAGGTCAGATGATCAAAAACTCGGTCAAAGAGGCAGGTTTTAAGAAGTGTCTTAAAGGAGAAAAGTGAGGTAGGGAGGCTTTGGAAGGGTTTCCTTAGGCATGGCCACCAATGGTGGAGAAATTAAAATAGGGAGCATGGACAAGAGCTTAGAATGGGAAGAGCATTGATATTTTGGATTGTATCTCCTCTGGACCAAAGACTTCGGCTGGATTCACCGTTTTGGAGGCTAAATGCTGACTCCGGCGTGGGAACTGTGGCGTTTTATGGCAAAATCAGTGCCGAACCCTCACCGATCCCGCGACCAGCGAGAGGCTAGTAGTCGCACCGAGTAAAACTCCCGGATCCCACAACATAAACGGCTGGAGAATGGTCGGCTCCGTGGCTGCGCATGCACATGGCGATGACCTGTAGCGGCCGCGCGGCAAACCATGGCACCGGCCTTGCGCAGACCCGACCTGTCAAATAGTGCCCCCTGGCCACCCCCCACCGGTCCCCGCAGACCTCGCGGGAGCCCCCCTGCCTGCAGCACGGCTCCTGCCGACGGTGGCTGCGCTGGACACAGTCCGCAGCCGCCACGCCGGGTTCCCGACCCCTGCGACCACATTCCCCCCCCCCCCCCCCCCCCCCCCGCGGTCGGGCATTCGGCACATCGGGGGCAGAGCATCGCGGGAGGGCCTTCAGGTAACACGTCAATGCCGTATTTTGCTTTTCTCCCAGGTGAATGTGGGGTTGGAGGAGATTCAAAAGATAGGGGTGGGGGGAAATGACATGGGATTCGAAAACACGGATGGGAATTTTAAAGTCAAACGTTTGCCTGACCAAGAGCAAATGTGGGTAAACATGCAAGGGGGTGATAGTGGGTACCATACATTCATTGTGAAAGCTAATTTTTTGGGGGGTCAAATTGCTTTGAGGATTTTGATGGAATAAAGCACCGTATCAGTGGAAGTTGATATAATTTCCTATTCAGAGTAATATGCAGCTAACAGTGGCGAGTTAGACAGTCTGGTTGTGCAAATGGAGTTCTGCTTGTGTACTCTGCATTAAAGACAGCCCACATAATTAATGCTGCGGTCAAGCAGTCAATTGTTTCAGCTGACATCACGGAAAGATGGAATTGAACATTTCAAAGTTTTCTTCCTGCAGAGCTGTCGTGCGCAATTTGCGAAGAGGCAAATATGAAGCCTCTTATTCCTGTTAATTAATATGCGCAACTAATCCACATTCACTAAAATTTAAAAAATATACAATCCTCTTGATCGTCATCCAGTGTGTAATAATAATTCCATTTATATTCAAAATAGAAGCACTTCTGTAATATAACCTTTTCCAACTTTGTTGTACTAGCCCATATTTATACTGGCACGTGAGTGGGGAATGGTCCTTGTTAAAGAGACAAGCAGCATATGAAGCACATTATTTGCCTGTGTAATGAAAGGAGGCAAGGGAAATAATGCGGAGCAACAGCACATCAACTGCACTCAGGTGACTGTCTGCCCGCAGATCAAAGTCTCTCACTAACGTTATGGTAGGACTGTCAAAGGAATGAGTATTGCAACAAATGCTGCTTTCTCCCTCAACACCCTTGTCACTATGTACCCCTGAACCCGCATCACAATGCCACATTGCTGTTTGTGGGAGCTTGCTGTGCATGAATTGGCTGCAACATTTCCTTTTCACACTACAACTGCGACCACACTTGAGCACATGTTTGTCTGTAAAACACTTTGGGTAGCCTGGGGTCAGAGAAAGTGCTATATGAATGCAACTAGGGGCAGCACGGTAGTGTAAGTGGATAGCACTGTGGCTTCACAGCGCCAGGGACCCAGGTTCAATTCCCCGCTGGGTCACTGCCTGTGCGGAGTCTGCACGTTCTCCCCGTGTCTGCGTGGGTTTCCTCCGGGTGCTCCGGTTTCCTCCCATGGTTCAAAGATGTGCAGGTTAGGTGGATTGGCCATGCTAAATTGCCCTTAGTGTCCAAAAAGGTTAGGAGGGGTCATTGGGTTACGGGGATAGGGTGGAAGTGAGTGCTTAAGTGGGTCGATGCAGACTCGATGGGCCGAATGGACTCCTTCTGCACTGTATGTTCTATGTAAAATCTTTCTTGGTAGTTAATCTAACTTTGGAAAAATTGAGACCTTTCACCCCAGCAAGGGTTTGAGCGATCACACTCAGCTTTGTTTGAGACTACACTCACCTATACTTAAGAGCAGGTGGAGTTTTTTAAAAACATATTGTTGTTTGATTCTAATGCGTTCCAGATGGAGCCGAGTTCATGTGCTCCAGTTGGGGCCCATTTGGTTCTCTGGTAGTGAGTGTAAGTTTCAAGATGAGGCTGTATTCTAACAAAGAGGCCATTCTTCCTCCCATTGCCCACGCAGGCTTGTATTCAAATTCAGACCTATTAAATGTCATTTGGCACTCCCAACATTTTCAAACTCCTATACAGTTTCCAGAAGCTCCTGTGGATGGGCCAGGTACATATTCCTGCTAACGCTCAACCTAGGCCCTGGAGGTGGTTATTACAAACCTGTGTTAGAGGGCGGCAGGGTGGGGCAGTGGTTAGCACTGCTGCCTCACGACACTGGGGAGCCAGGTTCGGTCCCGGGCCTGGATCACCGCCCATGTGAAGTTTGCACTTTCTCCCCGTGTCTCTGTGGGTCTCACTCCCAAAAAGGTGTGCAGGGTAAGTGGATTGGCCATGCTAAAGTGCCCTTAATTGGGGGAAAAAAGGAATTGGGTACTCTAAATTTATAAAATTCAATAACTAAAATAGTGTTAGGATACAGCGGCCCCACATGTCCACACCACCATCGGTGTAAATTGATGGATTTTCAGCTTGTAATTCCAATCTAACCTTAATCATAGAATTTGCAGTGCAGAAGGAGGCCATTCAGTCCATCGAGCCTGCACCAGCCCTTGGAAAGAGCACCCTACCCAAGCCCACACTTCCACCTCATCCCAGTAGCCCCACCTAACCTTTGGATGCCAAGATCAATTTAGCATGGCCAATCCACTGAACCTGCACATCTTTGGGAGGAAACCGGAGCACCCGGAGGAAACCCACGCAGACATGGGGAGAAAGTGCAAACTCCACATAGTCACCCAAGGCCAGAAGTGAACCCGGGACCCTGGAGCGGTGAAGCAACAGTACTAACCACTGCGCCGCCATGCCGGTGAACTGTGAAGTCGCCACATGACAATCATTGGATTAACATATACAGGCTCATCAACAAAAGGAACGTGCATTTAAAAGGCTCCTTTTTAATACAGTCAAACGTCCCAAGTTGCTTCACAAGAGGATTATTGGACAAGATTCATATCGAGCCAAAGAAAGTGGCATTAAAGTGGAAGTAGCATCTTATAGAAGGTGAGAAAGTTGGAGATGTTTAAGGGAGTTTAGGTCCCAACCGGCAGAACTGGGTAACTATCAGAGGGGGCAACTCCATGACATTGGGGGAAAGCGGCTAATTGTCCTCCCCGTGTCTGCGCGGGTTTCCTCCGGGTGCTCCGGTTTCTTCCCACAGTCCAAACATGTTCAGGTTAGGTAGTTTGGCCATACTAAATATTGACCCGTGGTGTCCAAAGGTTAGGTGGGGTTACGGGGGTGGGGTGGGGGAGTGGGTCGAGTGCTCTTGCAGAAGCGATGGGCCGAATGTCTGTCTGCACTATATGGATTCTATGATTCTATTCTATGATTCTCTGAATTGAAATGATGAGAAATTACAGGGAGATTAATTATGTCTGTCCACCTTGAGCAAGTAGGCCCTCGTTGTGACTGGGGGCTGCACATGTCGGGGAGGAGAGGAATTGAGGTTGTATTGAGATAAGCTGACAATGTGGATTATTAGTTACGTGCTGCAAGAAACGTATCATGTGCCATGCTGCTTGAACGACAAGTGCTGTGAGTTTCGTTAGGCACAAATCAAACGCCATTCAAAGCACTCACTGGTAAAATTCCTTCTTGATTTTCCATTGTTTAGAATGCAAAAAAAAAACCCAATAACGTTTGCTCATTAAAGCAATGGGGCCATTTAATCTGTCAGTTCAAGACCGGTTACAGACCCTCCTGGTGACTGGCTGAATCGGAACGCTGACAGAGTTCAGTGGGGGCCCACCCAGGACAATGCTGCATAGCCCAGGGACACCTGAAGGGAGAGAGAATATCCTCAGTCACTATTGGCAACAGACAGAGCATCAGGAGAGGGGGGAGAAAATGGAACTGGGCCCTTTTGAGAAGAATAGGAAGCAAAAGAACCCCCCCCCCCCCCCCCCCACCACAAATGAATAAGAGATGAGATAAAGTGGAATCCATTATATATATACTTGGCCCTGACTGACATGAGTAAGGCTGGCAGTTAACTTTATTGCCCGGGTAACAGCGGACGGCATCAATGATTGTAAAGAGTTTCCTCTGCAGGACTGCTCTGCACAGCACAGAGTGGCTTTATTCAGCTGCCTACATTGTGGCCTTCTGTCCTGCCAACACCAACAATGTAACTTTTGTCAAGTATCAGAGTCTTCAGTGCACGGCTGCCCTGATGTCATTTTCTCGTCGAGTACCACCTTCCCTCCCTCCCCCTCCGTCCCCCCATTAGAGCAACCCCGCCCCGCTTAAAGAATTGTTCAGATGTTGGAACTTTAAAAAATAACTTTTCCATTTGGTTGCAGCACTTGTCAGTATTCTGGAGTCGTTCAAGTCCCATCCCAGGTCTTGCACACATGTGTAGATAGAGGCTGCGGTGCATTTACATTACATTGCAAAGTATTTACAGCTACTTGGCCCAGCTGATCCACACCGGGGTTTACAAGCCACACACACCTCCTCCCACCCTACTTCATCCAACTCTAATCCTCCTCACGTATTTATCAGACTGTCCCTCAAATGGGTCTATTCTATTGGCGTCAGTTACTTCATTGCAAAGCAAGTTCCCCATTACCCCCCAGGGCATCAGGGTGGCACAGTGGTCAGCACTGCTGCCTCACAGCTCCAGGATCCCGGGTTTGATTCCTGGCTTGGGTCACTGACTGTGCGGAGTCTGCACGTTCTCCCCGTGGCCTGCGTGGGTTTCCTCCGGGTGCTACGGTTTCCTCTTGCAGTTCAAAGATGTGCACAGTTAGGTGGATTGGCCATGATAAATTGCCCCTTAGTGTCCAGGGATGTGCCAGTTAGGTTGTGGGGTTATAGGATGGTCGTTGGAGTGGACCCCGGTCGGGTGTTCTTTCGGAGGGTCAGTGCAGGCTCAATGGATCAAATGGCCTCCTTTTGCACTGGAGGGATTCTATGATTCCCCCCACTTTCCGGGCAAAGAAGTTTTGCCTGAATTCTTTATTTAATTATCTGATATTGATATTTTAATCAGTGAATGAAAGTGTAGGATTTGGTCAGTGAGTCACATTTTAACACCATTTACCAACTGATGGCAGGGATGAGGCTACCGTACCAGCCTCCCCGAACAGGCGCCGCAATGTGGGGACTAGGGGCTTTTCACAGTAATTTCATTGAAGCCTACTTGTGACAATAAACGATTATTATTATTATGGAAGATTAAAAACACTTTAAAATGGAAATTTGGTCTGGTAAGGGGAAATGATTTTAGGTACCTACAGTTGCGGGACTTTGTCCATAGCCAGGTCCCATCCTTCCCACGCCTCCCGCCAATGGGGATCCAAGACAGAATAGTCTCTGGGGGGGAAGAAGGGGAGGGTAGAGCCTCTGATATTTATAAGGTGCTCATGAGGGAGGAAGGGTCCCAGACGGAGGAACTGAAACTCAAATGGGAGGAGGAGCTTGGCGGGGAAATGGAGGACGGGCTGTGGGCAGAGGCCCTGAGTAGGGTAAATTTGACCGCGACATGCGCCAGGCTCGGGCTGATTCAATTTAAGGTCGTTCACCGGGCCCACATGACAGTGGCTCGGATGAGCAAATTCTTTGGGATAGAGGACAAATGCGCTAGGTGCGCAGGAGGACCAGCGAACCACGTTCACATGTTTTGGGCGTGCCCTAAGCTTAGGGGGTACTGGGAGGGATTTGCGGGCGTCATGTCCCGGGTGCTAAAAACAAGGGTGGCGATGGGTCCACGGGTGGCAATTTTTGGGGTTTCGGAAGACCCGGGAGTCCAGGGTGAGAAAGCGGCTGATGTTTTGGCCTTTGCTTCCCTGATAGCCCGGCGACGAATATTATTGGCATGGAGGGACTCAAGGCCCCCGAAGACTGAGTTGTGGCTTGCGGACATGCCGAGTTTCCTGGGTATGGAAAAAATTAAGTTTGCCCTGAGGGGATCTGTACAGGGGTTCGCCCGAAGGTGGCAACCATTTATTGACTTCTTTGCGGGAGAGTGAACGTCAGCAGGGGGGTAGAGTAGAGTCGAGTAGGAGGGATAAATTGGCGGGTAGTACCGGTGGGAGAGGAGTGGGCATGTGCAGTATGTTACGACTGAAGTATGGAATGTACGTGGATGTTTGCACATTTTTGCCTTTTTTGCTTTCTTTCTGTTGATGTCTGTAACTGTTTACAAAGCCAAAAACTACCTCAATATAATTGTTTATTAAAAAAAAAACGCTTTAAAATGAAGGATTAAAATTGTCCCACTTCCCATTTGTGGTTCTGCACCTTTTGCCAATAGGTCAGTGGTATTTGAAAAAATGAAAACATTTTCACAGCTAACCTTTGAACTTCCTAAAATAGCAGTGTGAAGTAACTTCAAAGGAGGGATAATTCGAATCAGACCCCGCCTTAAGAATCTGCGCGGAATATTAAAAAAAAATCTATTTCATTTGGCTGCTGACTCCCCAAGTCACCAGCCAGGCCTGGATTTTGGACTCAGCACTCCAGTCAGTGAATCTAGGTGTTCAGTTTGCGTGGTACTGAAGTCGCCTCCCTGCCTGGAAAGATACGGAGGTTATGAACTCTGCCAAGACTCACCATCAAAAAGGCTCACATTGAATTTGTTACCTCCATCTGCTTTTCTGTGCCAGTCACGCAATCTAGAAGATTTTAAAACATCATGCTCAGAGTCCAGTCATTTTAAAAAAAAATTTAGAGTACCCAATTACTTTTTCCAATCAAGGGGCAATTTAGTGTGGCCAATCCACCTACCCTTTCAACGGGCACCTAGAGCCAACAAGGTTCCGCCCCCTGACTACACATGCAGCCACCACTCGTACGGCTTTAGTACCAATGGAATAAAAACACCATCATTCTTAAACTCTCATCAGTGACTGACTCCCTCCTCAACTTGGAATCCCTCCATGACCTCACCCCCACCCGATCTCCTCCAGTTGTAAAACCCGCCGAGGTCTCCGAATTCCCTTTCTTGGCTTCACCATTGGTAGGCATCCCTCAATTACTGTGGCCCCTGAGCTCCATGAATTCCCCCCCCCCCCCCCCCCCCCCCCCCCGAATCTTTTTACCCCTCTCTCTCTCTCTCTCCTCCTTTAAGATGCTTCCTAAAACCCACCACTTTGACCAGGCTGATGTTCACCTGAGGTAATATCTATGTCAAATGTTTTTAGAATGATCCTGTGAAGTGCTTTGAGGTATTGTACGACATTAAAGGCACCACATAGAGACAGATTATTGCTGGTGAGTATTTATGTTGTTACAATACTGTACAGGGGACTGCATTTACCACATTGTGGTTCACTTACAGTGCCAGGGCAATCAGAGTAATTAGGAAAGTTTCTGTAAGCGATGGTGAAACACAGAGAAACGTGAAGCAGTTTGGGATCAGGGAAGACAATCACATGGCCCACAACTTGGGTGTGGTAAGCTATAACCTATCGACTTCCTGATAGAGAACACAATCTTATTCTCATTGCATTTTCCTGTTTAAACCCCCATGTAATAACAAGGCTATTGTAATCAAATTTGAATCAACAATTTAAACTAAGGATTACTTGTTTAGTTCCATTCTAATGGAGATTTACAGAACACTCGTATTCATTTTTGCTTATAGGCAGCATGTGATCAGCGTTATGAAAAGTTTATTCCTCAAAATGATTGAGTGGTGGCATCTCAATTAATACACTTGTGTCACATTTCTCTACTAGTTTAATGGAAGAGTTAACTTACTTACTCGTAGGGTAATGCCTCTATTAAAATTTGACAAAATTGATAGGGTGCATTAAGAAGTAGTTTCAAAGATTTAAATTTACTGGAACAAATTTACAATTTGAAGATATGTATTGTTATTCTTCACTACATATTTCTATGAAGATTAAAATATATTTTCAAGCTCAACTATTTGGCTACTAGGAACAAAAAGGAAAAATAAAATTAATTACTAAAATACTTAGAATAAAGTTATTTTTCTGCCACATTCTTAAACTTCTGAAACTCTTTATCTGATCACAGCAAAAATGTTAGGAATTGGTACCATTTAGTCTTTTAATGGCGAGAATTTCATGGGATGTGGGCGTCGCAGGCTGTGCCAGCATTTATTGCCCATCCCTAATTCCCATTGAGGGGGCAGTTAAGAGTCAACCACATTGCTGTGGATCTGGAGTCACATGTAGGCCAGACCAGGTAAGGACACCAGGGCCAGGATTCTCCTGTCCTACACCATGAAATGAGCTTTGCAGGTTCTAAGTTGTTACTTTGCTGTCAGATTTTTCAGGGGCGCAATTCTCCCACCCCCCCACCAAAATGGCGCGCCGCATTTTATGACAGGCCGTTCGGAGAATGGGCGCTCGCCGTTTGCAACGGGTGAGCGGCGATTCTCCGGCCCGGATGGGGCGAGCGGCCTGCCCAATCCGACGGGTTCACGCCGGTGCCAACCACACCTGGTCTCTGCCGGCATGAACAGTGCACGAACGCTGTGTGGGCGGCCTGTGGGGGGCGCTCAGAAGGTGTCTGGCCCGCGATCGGTGCCCACTGATCGGCAGGCCGGCGTCTCTAAAGGACGCACTCTGTTCCTCCGCCGCCCCGCAAGATCAATCCTCCATGTCTTGCGGGATGCCCGCGAGGAGGACGGCAACCGCGCATGTGCAGTTGACATCATTTACACGGCACCGCTTTCACGTGGTGCCAAGGCCTGGCCCGCGTAAATGACGCGGCGCCACTCCTAGCCCCCCCCCGGGGGTAGGGAGAATAGGGGGCGAGGAGCGGCCTCAGACGCCGGAGAGAAACACTCTGGTTTTCACTCCAGCGTCGGCACTTAGTCTCCCGTTGGGAGAATCCCGCCCCAGATATCCACAGCTGGCTTAGAAATGCCACCAATTGAACCACCTAAACAATGCTTTACTGGGTTGACAAGTGTGAATAACCAATTAATTGGCTAGTTCATTGCCAGAGATCTTATAAATTTGAAAACCATACTGTAACTGTACAGGAGACAGATGCATTTTTACTATATAGACAACAGCAAAATTAGAATAGATAATGATCTGATGATGCTTGCCACTAACCTCAAAGAACACTACCCACAAAAATGTAGCGATCTCTGTTGTGTGGGTTTCCTCTTTCCCAATGTCAGTTTGAGTCAAAGGGATCTTCAGAAACATCTAGCAGGGTAAGCATCCAGTCCTACTGACGTACCCTCTCAAACAACAAACCAGGAAGTAACAAGCACTGATTTTAAAAAACTTTAAAATGAATAATTTAAAGAGGGCAAAATCATTGATTGGCTGATGTGAGATTAAGCTGGAAGCTGAAATATCAAACTTCAAAAAACATTATAAAAATGTTAGAGAAATTTGTGGCTGTTCAGAATATTTTTTATTTGTTCATTTAATGTGCATATTGTTGGCAAAGCTAACATATCTTGTCCATCCATATCGTGGGCAGCACGGTAGCACAGTGACTAGCACAGTTTCTTCACAGCGCCAGGGTCCCAGGTTCAATTCCCGGCTTAGGTCACTCTCTGTGTAGTGTCTGCACATTCTCCCCGTGTCTGTGTGGGTTTCCTCCGGGTGCTCCAGTTTCCTCCCACAGTCCAAAGGTGTGCAGGTTAGGTGGATTGGCCATGATAAATTGCCCTTAGTGTCCAAACTGTTTGGGTGGGGGTTACTGTGTTACAGGGAGAGGGTGGAGTTGTGGGCTTAGTTAGGGTGCTCTTTCCAAGGTCTGGTGCAGACTCGATGGGCCGAATGGCCTCCTTCTGCACTGTAAATGCTATGATCTATGCTATGGCAACTAGAGCATTGGACATTTAAATAATCAGCTGGTGAGTTTGTTTTTTGGACTTTGTCAGAAATTGCAACAGGCAAAGCGAATCCGGCATTTTATTGTTGAGAGGGGAACCTGGACTGTGTAAGCTGACTGTACCAGAATTGGGGGTCATCAGGGTGAGCTTGCCAAATTCATCACGTGTGCTCCGTGAATACAAAAGCGGCAGATTCACAACCACAGAGTCCGGGAGCTGGTGCCAATCTCAGGGGGCATAACGAGCACCTGGAGAAACGGGGCATTGCCAAGGCCACGGGCATCCATTGTGTCACAAAACCTCAGTGAGAGGAGGGGTAGACTTATAAAAATGGGTTAACTTTCCTCGTGGCTCAACTGGTTAACATCTGTGAGCACCCCTGGAATGTTGAGATAGGGATGCATTGAAAATGTCAGAACTGAGACAGAGTTTGTTGGGCAATGGTTGTGGTAATATGGGTTCTTTACGCTGGAGTGCTGGTGGCTCAGTGATGAGATCTTGAGGCTTATGTGTTTAAACATAAGCACCTTTCTGTGTAGGCTTTAATTATTTACAGTTCCAAGGGTGATCATGCATGTTGTTGCCCTCACCTTGTAGGCTGGCTTCTTACAGAGTTCACTGTTCTCTGACCACGTGACTACATGTATCGCACGCTGTGGGAGGTGCTGCTCTGCAGTCCCATGTTAACCCATGCTCTGCCAAGCACCGCCAAGCACCTTACATTATAATGCATCATCACAATGGGATTAAGGGTTACAGAACTAAGGTTGGGCAGATGGAGTTAATGTACAGACGTGCAGATCAGCCATCATCTAACTGAACAGAGAACAGACTCAAGGGGCTGAATGGCCGATGCCTTTCCCTATGTGCCTCGGTTAACGAGAAGCGGAACCAAGATGGATTGCAAAATCTCCCCAACATTAATCTCTGGCCTGTGCTGAACTCACAATCACAGGTAGGCCGCATTTGGTCCCAGAAATCCTGAGTTCAAGAGGAACAATAAAGCTGGGCCGAAGTTCCCACTCCTTGATTGCAACTCAGGAATATCTGCTGGCTGGAAGTGTCGGCCAAGACTCCGCAGAACTAAAATAAAAAGCCCACTGTCACCCACTGTGAGGGGTCCTCCGCCCACCCGTCTCCCCAAATAGGAGGAGAAAACATCTTTTGAGTCAGTTTGGGGGAGGTGGGATGGATATGTATTTGAAAAACATATGCAAATCTGTCGATTTTACAAGCACTGAAAAGTTACGTCTATGCTTTTTGTTCGAAATGCTGTGTGCTTCTGAACTGAAATTTGTCAGCAAATTCCATCCTCAAGCGACCCATGCCCTGAAGAACGTGAAACGCTGACTGACCACATCTTCAGCTAGCTCAAACAATCAGACTTTGTGATGCTGAACTTGTAAAAGGAAGAAAGGAATTTGGTCTGATCCGTAATCAAACCAAGTGCTCATTTCGAGAATGTAGAGCAGTTACGCCTTGCAGATTCACACATTTACACATTAGTAACTGAATGATGCGTGGTACCAGCTCCAACTGCGTCCTGCGACAGAAGAGCAGAGGGAATTGGAGCAGGACTAGGCTACACTGTCGCTGGAGCCCGCTCCATCATTCAGTAAGGGCAGCGCGGTAGCACAGTGGTTAGCACTGTTGCTTCACAGCGCCAGGGACCCAGGTTCGATTCCCGGATTGAGTCACTGTCTGTGCGGAGTCTGCACCTTCTCCCCGTGGCTGCGTGGGTTTCTTCCGGGTGCTCCAGTTTCGCCCCACAGGTCCCGAAAGACGTGCTTGTTAGGTGAATTGGACATTCTGAATTCCCCCTCAGTGTACCCGAACAGGTGCCAGAATGTGGCGACTAGGGGATTTTCACAGTAACTTCATTGCAGTGTTAATGTAAGCCTACTTGTGACAATAATAAAGATGATTATTATTATTATTAAATCATAACTGACTTTCCTCGTCAAATCCACTTTCCCTTCCCCAGGCCCATCCTCGTATCCTTTCATGCACTTGCGAGTCCAAACATCGACCAATCTCTGCATGCAATCTACTCAGCGATGGAGCACCCACAGCGCTCTGGGCTAGAGAACTCCCAAAGTGAAGAGATCGCCCCAATATACAATCCAAAATAACCAACCACTTCTCCTGAGAATGGGATCCTTGATCTGAACTCTCCAGCCAGGGGGAATGACCTCTCTGCCCCTACCCTGTCAAGTCTTCTAAGGATTTTGTCCAGGTTAATGCAACCTCCTCTCATTCTGCTGAATCCCAGACAGTACCGGCCCATTTCATTCAAACTCTCCTCATAGGACAAACGCTAACGTCTTCGTGAACCTTTGTTGCACCCACTCACAAACAAGAACATCCTTCCTTGTGTCAGGAGACCAAAACCGTATACAGTCCTCCAGCTGTGGTCTTATCCAATTCCTACATAACTGCAACAAGAATTCCTAACTTTGTTCTGCCGCCGACCAGCCCTTGCAATAAATACTAGTCCACCATCTGCCTTCCTAATTTTCTGCTGGACCTGCATGTCCATTCTCTGTGGTTTGTGTCAACACAAATCCTCTGAACACTTAAGCTGACCAGTAATGAAATGAAAATCGCTTTTTGTCATGAGTAGGCTTCAATGAAGTTACTGTGAAAAGCCCCTAGTCGCCACATTCCGGCGCCTGTCCGAGGAGGCTGGTACGGGAATCGAACCGTGCTGCTGGCCTGCTTGGTCTGCTTTAAAAGCCAGCGATTTAGCCTGGTGAGCTAAACCAGACCCAATATGGGTGATTCAGTAATATGTAATATGTTTAAAAATCTTTTATCTGTACAATCTTCTGCCGACAAAACCTAAATACCTGTTGTTGCATTTTTAATGCCTGCATCTCCATAAATAATGGAAACCGCATTAGTGCAGCACTGAGGGAGTGCTGAACTGACGGTGGTAGCATTTTCGAGATGAGACATTAAATCAAAGTTCCACCTCTTTGAAGAAGAGCGGGTGTGTAGTCTCCAGTGTCCTGACCGAAATGTCTCTTTTCATAGAATTTACAGTGCAGAAGGAGGTCATTCGGCCCATCGAGTCTGTACCAGCCCTTGTAAAGAGCACCCTACTTAAGCCCACGCCTCCACCCTATCCCCATAATCCTACCTAACCTATTTGGACACGAAGGGCAATTAAGCATGGCCAATCCACCTCACCTGCATATCTTTGGACTGTGGGTGGAAACCCACGCAGACACGGGGAGAACGTGCAAACTCCGCACAGACAGTGACCCAAGCCCGGAATCGAAAACCTGGGACTCTGGAGCTGTGAAGCAACAATACTAACTTCAGTGCTACCGTGATACCATTTAATAAATTTAGACTACCCAATTTGTTTTTTCCATTTAAAGGGCAGTTCAGCGTGGCCAATCCACCTACCCTGCACATCTTTGTGTTGTGGGGGTGAAACCCACGCAGACACGGGGAGAATGTGCAAATTCGACATGGGCAGTGATCCAGGCCCGGGCGCGAACCTGGTACCTCAGCGCTGTGAGGCAGCAGTGCTAACCACTGCCATGTCGTCCCTTTAACCAGCATTTCTAGAAAGGATTTTCTGGTTATTTGCCTTATTGCTGTTTATGGGAGCTTGCTGTGCACAAATTGGCCACCATGTTTCCTACATTACAACAGCGACTACACTTCAAAAATACTTCACTGGCTGTAAAGTGCCTGCCACGTGAACGCACTGCTGCCTGACAGGGGGAGACATTCACTTTTTTTTGGTTGGGATAGTAACTGTAAAAATATGCTATAAACGGAAGGGAAATAATATTGGGCAGTTTGGAAATGCCACATGCAAACAGCCCCATGTTCTCTAAAAATAATTGTTTCGAATTAGCTGTGATCGGCTATTATGAGTGTCATGAAATCCCGGCAAGGGAAGGATTGTAGACGACATGTCCACAACAAGGAGCCATGAATAACTGTCCCGTTCAGATGGCCTTTAGAGGAGAGTTTATGGTAGACGGTATAAATTGCAACACCAACATTTCTGACTTCCATCCACAGTGATTGCCAATATTTGCTTGTTCTTGTTAAATGTAAAGAATGGTCAAGATTATCGCCTGCAACCAACGATGAGATAGTTGACTGGTTAATCTATTTGCATTGGGGTTGGTTGAGACGGGAATACTGAGCAGACCTGCTGGGAGGACAGCCTGCTCTTCTCTGCTTTGCGCTAATAGATTCTTTTATGTCTTCAGAAACAATTTAAGTGGTGGCGTTTAGTTAAACATTTAATCCAAGCACAACAGCTGCAATGGTGCGACACTCCCTCTACACCCCACCAAAGCATCCGTTTATCTGTTCAAGTGCTGGGGTGGGGCGTCGTGCCATGAAGTAGATAATTCATTGTACTCCGTCGCTTTATTTTAAGATCCCACAATTCTTTTATTTTTCTCCTTACATTACTCAGTGTCATAATATGTTCTGAATTCTCCCTTTGTGTACCCGAGCAGGCCCCGGAATGTGGCGACTAGGGGCTTTTCACAGTAACTTCATTGCAGTGTTAATGTAAGCCTATTTGTGACACTAATAAAGATGATTAGGTTTCATAAGGCTCCGGAAGCACCTTGGGTCGTTTTGTCTCACAGGCATATAATAATAATCTTTGTTAGTGTCACAAGTAGGCTTATATTAAATGAAATGAAAATCGCTTATTGTCACGAGTAGTCTTCAATGAAGTTACTGTGAAAAGCCCCTAGTCGCCACATTCCGGCGCCTGTTCGGGGAGGCTGGAGGCTGCAATAAAGTTACTGGAAAATCCCCCAGTCGCCACATTCCAGCACCTGTTCACCAGAGGGAGAATTCAGAGTGTCCACTTCAGCTAACAAGCACGTCTTTTGGGAGGAAAGCGGAGCACCCGGAGGAAACCCACGCAGACACGGGGAGAATGTGCAGACACAGCATAGATAGTGTTCGAAGCCGGGAATTGAACGCAGGACCCTGGCGCTGTGAAACAACAGTGCTAATCACTGTGCTACCGTTATATAAATACCCTTGAAGAAAAGAATGACTTGCATTCAGAGAGCACCCTGCACAACCTTGGGGCATTTCAAAATGCTCTGCAGCCAATGAAGTTCTGCCTTTGACGTGGAGAGTCTGCTGTACATTTGCAAACTATTTTACAATTCCCTCTTGTTGTACTGTACAGGGCCTCCTATTCCTTCACTATTTGCAGGCACTAATAACCGTCTTAGGATCCACACTCAAATGATGCAGAGCGAGGTCAGCAGCGTGGGTTCAATCCCCGCATCAGCTGAGGTCACTAATGAAGGCTCCGCCTTCTCAACCTTGCCCCTCACCTGAGGTGTGGTGACCCTTAAATCACCACCAGTCAGCTCTCCCCCTTCAAAGTGGAAATGGTCATCGGGGACTATGGTGACTTTACTTACTTACTAAAATCTATTTTATATTTTGAAAAGTGTTACACAACTCAAAGATGTGCGGGGTAGGTGAATTTGCCATGCTAAATTGACTCTTCATTGGAAAAAAAAAGAATTGGGCACTTTAAGTGTAACGAGTCGATCTTCGCCACGTTGCTCACTGTAAATTGGAAGGTTGCCACTGCTTTACAATAGCTCGTAGCAGACAATGTATTATTCTGCTCCTGAGGTAAAGTCCCAAGTCTTGTACTTGGTGTTCGGGAGATATAACCTGCAGTGCAGTAGATGCCAATTGCTTTTCACAGGAAAGTTGGGTTGTAGGTTGGTGGTTCCTTAGGTATTCCTGACTCCCATCCGCTTGGACAGAGGACGTGATACCAATGTCAGAAGAAGCAAACAAGCATTTATTTTCTTTCGATTGAGATCCTGCGGGTGGGCGAACTATCTGTTCAGTTGCGATTTATGCACTTTCCTGGTATTTGGACAAGTTTGACACAGACTTTGAATATGTGACACTTTCATGTCTGAACATATTAGTCGTGAACCATTTCTTTGTTCGAGTTTTTCCTCATGTGGCATGTTGCAAATAAATCTTTATATTCAAATAAAATCATCAGGCAGACCATTAATAAAGTTCTACTTGGTGATTTAAATAGAAACTGTGGAGGGAAAATACTGTGAAACACATTCGCTTTCATGTGTTACAGAGTCCTAGCCTGACAGACATTGCCTTTTTAACATATACGTTTGTGTCTGTTTATTTGGCAGGCGCGCCCCAAAGGAGAAGGCCTGACCCCTTACCAGGGGAAAAAACGCTGCTTCGGTGAATACAAGTGTCCCAAGTGTAAAAGGAAATGGATGAGCGGCAACTCCTGGGCCAACATGGGCCAAGAATGCATCAAGTGCCACATCAATGTTTACCCCCACAAGCAGGTACCGCCCGTCTCCGCGTACAGCTCTTCATTGCCATTAGAGAGCAGTAAAACAGTTGGCAGATTCCTTGGCATCCCGCCCTCCCTCACAGGGCGTTAACACTGGCTGGGTCCATGAACTCCCTTCCCCTTGCTCGCTCAGATTATTTTCGCAGTCGAGGGGGCACAATCTGCAGGAGAGTAGTTTTGAGAAAGTTACAGATAGGCGGGTTGTTGCAGCCCAACAGGCAACGGAATTAAAACAAAAAGAAAGAACTTGCATTTGAATAGCGCCCGTCACAACCTCAGGATGTCCCAGAGTGCTTTACAGCCAGTCAAGTACTTTGAGGCGTAGTCACTGTGACAACATCGGCAATGTGACAGCTGATGGTAACTCCTAAATGCGACACTGAGACACCCGATCGTATCGGTTTTTAATGATGTTAATTGAGGAACGAAAATGAGCCCGGACACTGTTCCGCTGGCTTCAAATAATGCCGAGGGATCTGTTATTTCTACCAGAGAGGGTAGGTGGCTCCTCAGTTTAATGTCCCATTTGAAAGATGGCACTTCTGACAGGGCAGCACCCCCTCAGTCCTCCACTGGGGTGTCGGTCTAGAAGAACAAAGAGAACAAAGGAAAGTACAGCACAGGAACAGGCCCTTCAGCCCTCCAAGCCTGCACCGGACATGATTCCCGAACTAAAAAACAAACCTTCTGAAAGAACAAAGAAAAGCATGCTCAAATCTCTGTCGGGTCTTGAATGGACAACCTCCTGACGCGGAGGCCAAAGTGATGCTCACAGCTGACAGCTGATGTTGAAGGGTGCAGATAGTGTGGAAAAAGTTTAATAGATTTTTCAAAGGAATGGGAGATCAAGGGGTATCGCCATTGCCACCATTCAAGTCATTGCTACTCCTGACTGTTGCAACGCCGCTCCATCTGCTGTACAATCTTCAAAATGCTGGGTCCTTGACCTCGCCATATCAGGCATGTCTTCGTGCGGGAGGGAGAAAGAAATGAAATGAAATGAAAATCGCTTATTGTCACAAGTAGGCTTCAGATGAAATTACTGTGAAAAGCCCCTAGTCGCCACATTCCGGCGCCTGTTTAGGGGAGGCTGGTCCGGGAATTGAACCCGCGCTGCTTGGCCTGCTTGGTCTGCTTTAAAAGCCAGCTATTTAGCCAAACCAGCCCAGTGGTACAAAGGTACGTGGAAGGTGGCGAGTTACTCTAGTTAGTCTGGCCCAGGTTCCGGAATGCATTGGCAGAGACCTGAGACCAGGTGACTGGCCATCTTGGTTGAGGTGATGTAAGGCAGAGTGAGATGCCGAGGAAGCAGCTATCTTTCGCAACAAAACCCAGCAAACCCCCTCAAACCAAAGCAACAGTCGGGTTCGCTGTCCGATCCTGACAACGTATTAATAAGTCAAGCAAAGCGCAAGTGCCCGTTCACAAGCCGGGCACATATGTAACTGTTTCAGGGTGGGTTTTCAATCAGATACTTCTTGATAACACATTTAATAAGTGTGAGAGACACCTGGTGGTACAGAAATATATGGCAAATTTTAAAATCTAATTATCCATGACACACACAGCATCCAAATATAATCTACAAGGGATTTTTTTTGTTAATTATCCTCTGAAGCATCACGTCACATGGCAAGAAATTGAGTCTGGGGAGAAGATTTCCAAGAGGTTTCTAACAAAAATGCTGCTGTACTCAACCTTATAATGAGATTGTCCTCGTGTACACATGGGGATCTTCACTGTGAAGTAATTTTGAAAAACAGCAACTCTTTAACATAGTAAAAATATTCACAGATGTAAATATAACGAGATATTACAAGTGGCCATTGGTTAGGTTATTTAAGTAGTTTTTAAGGATCATTTTATTAGAGGAGAGAATTGGAGGGGCTCAGGGTGTGAATTTCAGAACTTGGGACTTGAACAGGAGCTAATTTTCCGTGGTTGAAGAATCAAATGTTTTGACGATATTGAATCTTCCTCGCAAACGGGATAGATAGCGGGATGGATTTTCCGCATCTTCACTTGTGATGTCACAGATTACCCATTAACAAAACTGTCAAAGTGTTGTCCACAATCATTTATTCACTGATTTCAACGGGAGGAATATTCTGGGGGCAGTGCCCAGCCGGTATTCTTTTAGGTCCTTGCAGTGGGCGATACACCTCACGGATGAGGACTTGAAATGTCTACTCCAGCAAAGTAAACGCCAGGATTTTCGACGTTGCCTCAGTTTGAGGGAGGCAGACCAGGACATTTTTTGTTTTTAAATATCTTTATTCTCCTTTTTCACATTTTCTTCAAAGTTTACACCCACCAACAAACAATCAACGGCAACAAATACAATGTCAATCCCCTTATCAACAACAACAATCCCATCCTCCCACCAACCCCCAAACAACAACCCATATGTCAACACAAACATCAAATAAAGATGGAATCAGAAATCACCCATAGTCACCATACACAGCAACCCCCCCCCCCCCCCCCCCCAAACCCCCCCCCCCCCCCCCCCAATGTTCGATGCATCCAATTCTTGAAAGTGCACAATGAATAACGTCCATGAATTGTAGAACCCCTCCATCCTTCTCCTCAGTTCAAATTTGACCTTCACAAGAGTCAAGAATTCCAGCAGGTCCCCCCGCCACACCAGGGCACAGACTCTCCACCCCATCAGGATCCGCCTTTGGGCGATCAACAAGGCGTAAGCTACAGCATCTGTCTCCGTGTCCGTTTCCAACCCCAGTTTCACCTGCACCACTTTAGAAATTACCCTAAAAACCTCCTTCCAGTAATCGTCCAGCTTTGGACAGGACCAAAACATATGAACGTGGTTTGCGGCCCCCCCCGCCTCAACGTTCACACACATCTTCTACCCCCTCAAAGAGTCGGCTCATCCTCGCCCTTGTGAGGTCTGACAGATGAGGACATTGATTAGATTTTCTGATCAACCCGTTCATCGAAGAAAGACTTGGTTAAGGACTCAAGTGACTCAATCTAAACTGCCAGTCTGAAATTAGCCCGGCCACTCGCTTTAACACAAATCAAACTCTATTCTACTGAAAGTTGAGATCATGCACAGAATTTCCGTTCCTTTATTTCCTGAGCCTCCGTGTTGCAGAAGATCAGCGGTTTTCCTGATCGATGCGTGATTATTCCTAGATGTCCCATAATGTGCCCCAGATGGCGGTGTGGGAGTGGGCCGAGGGAGCGATACCCCTCTCTGCGTGTGGGATATCAAAAGAAAACTTTGAACACAGACCTTCACAAGTTGGTGTCTCCTATTTGCAGTCTCCCCCACGCGGGCTAACATCCTTTCAACATCCACCCTATCGAGTCCCCTCAGGATCTTGTGGCTCAATGAGATCACCTCTCATTCTTCTAAATTCCAATCGCTACAGGCCCAGCCTTTATTCTTTACCTCATGAGACAGCCCGCCCACAATCCCAGGAATCAGTTGAAAGTACTTTCTCTGAACTGCTTCTAACACATTTCTGTCCTTTCTTAAATAAAGAAACCCACAACTGTCCACAGTATTCCAGATGTGGTCTTGTCAACAGCTGCAATAAAACATCCTTAATTTTATATTCCATTCCCCTTGCCATGAACGCCATTTGTCACCTTAATCACTTGCTGTACCTGCATTCTAACTTTGTGACTCATAGAATTACTACATTGCAGAAGGAGGCCATTCGGCCCATCGAATATGTTCCGGCTCTCTGAAAGAGCACCCTAACCTGGCTCATGCCCTATCCCTGGAACCCCGTAACCTCGCTTAACTCTCACATCCATGGACACTAAGGGGCAACTTATCATGGCCAGTCCACCTAACCACATCTTTGGACTGCGGAAGGAAACCCACGCAGACACGGGGAGGATGTGCAGACTCCACACAGACAGTGACCCAAGTTGGGATTCGAACCTGGCACCCTGGAGCTGTGAAGCAACAGTGCTACCCACTGTGCACCACTTGTGAGAATTGAACCTGGGTCTCTGGGGCTGTGAGGAAGCAGTGCTAACTTCTGTGCCACCGTGCCATCTATAAAGCCAGAAAAGTAAGAGGAAATCACACACTATAAAGTTTTTTTTTCCAATTAATTTAGAGTACCCAATTATTTTGTTCCAATTAAGGGGCAATTTAGCATGGCCAATCTGCCTGCCCTGCACATCTTTGGGTTGTGGGGGTGAGACCCACGCAGACACGGGGAGAATGTGTAAACTCCACATGGACAGTGGCCCGGGGCCGGGATCAAACCCGGGTCCTCGGCACCCTGATGCAGCAGTGCTAACCACTGTGCCACAGACTATAAAGTATCTTCCCTTTCCCCTATGAAAAGTAGGGCTGATTGATGGAGAGTGCGAGGAAATCAGCTATTCCTGGGCAGCTGTGATCTGTTGTGTTCAGAATAATTTTCCTTTTCTCACTTTCACCAGCGTCACCCCCCACCACCATTCACTGTGTTGATACTGGGGCCTGTGTAGGGATAGGCACGAGGAGGCACAGGACTGATAGACCAAGCGATCGATGTGAAGGACATTGTTGTATCAATGTGCTATCAATAGTGAAAAAGCATAGCACAACAACTTTAAAAAAAAATCTTTTATTGTCTCAAGTAGGCTCACATTAACACTGCAATGAAGTTACTGTGAAAATCCCCTAGTCGCCACACTCCGGCACCTGTTCGGGTACACAGGGAGAATTCAGAATGTCTAATTCACCAAATAAGCACGTCTTTCGAGACTTGTGGGAGGAAGCCGGAGTACCCGGAGGAAACCCACGCAGATACGGGGAGAACTTGCAGACTCCGCATAGGCAGTGACCCAAGGCGGGAATCGATCCTGGGACCCTGGCATTGTGAAGCCATAGTGCTAACCACTATGCTACCGTGCTGCCCACAACTTCATAGAGCTTTCTATGAGTGGAATTGAATGTGAGAAAGCTCGGTGGTATGCTAATGATATTGAATGTGATGGGGAAATATATTAAATAAAGGTGGTTAACTGAGCCTGTTTCGGCTTGGTTCTGCCAGCACAATGATGCTTTATGAAATGAAATGAAAATCGCTTATTGTCACGAGTAGGCTTCAATGAAGTTACTGTGAAAAGCCCCTAGTCGCCACATTCCGGCGCCTGTCCGGGGAGGCTGGTACGGGAATCGAACCGTGCTGCTGGCCTGCTTGGTCTGCTTTAAAAGCCAGCGATTTAGCTTTGTGAGCTAAACCACAATTTTTTTTTTAAAATTTAGAGTACCCAATTATTTATTTTTTTTCTTATTAAGGGGCAATTTAGTGTGGCCAATCCACCTACTCTGCACATCTTTGTGTTGTGGGGGTGAAACCCACGCAATTACGGGGAGAATGTGCAAACTCCGCATGAACAGTGACCCAGGGTCAGGATTTGAACCCGGGTCCTCAGTGCCATAGACAGCAGTGCTAACCACTGTGCCACATGCCATCCCGCTTTAGTATAATTGAGTCTTGTTTCCTGATAGACTGCTGCTATTCCTTATCCGGGCTAGTCTGAGATTCAGGTGGTATTTTGTCCACATCTTGTGTGCGGGCAGTGGTTTTCCACAGTGTAAAAACAAAATCAATAACACAGCCGACGGCACTTTGGTACAACAACCTGACCTTCATTTATATTGCACCTCTGAAGCCATAAAGTGGTGTTTCACAGGAACATTTCCCAGCAAAATCTACCACCGATTCACATGGGATATTATCAATGAAATAGGTGACCAAAGGCTGGGTCAGACAGGTAGCTTTTAAGGAACAAATCGAAGGGGGAGAGAGTGAGGTTCAGGGAGGGAATTGTAAGAGAACAAAAAATTGCTGCCATGTAATAAGGTTGGTGTAAAATGTTGGCCTTCACACGTAGCAAGAAACCCAACATACCTGGGGAGACTTTGTATGGCAGGAGGATGGGCGTGGGGAGTAATTAGGGGAGGGAAATGTTTGCGGTGTTGAAGTTTGTGAGGAGTTGCAGCGAAGACTGGAGTTTTAGGTGGAGAATTTCAGAGTCCATTCGGATGAAGTGTGGAGGTTCTATCAACCCATAACGGGACAAAAGAAAAGATGCAGATAAGGCAAATGAAGGATGAATCCTGGTTGCAAAATGGCAGAGGTAAGGATATGGAAAGCCACGGAATGAGAAAAGGCGTTTAAAAAGTCACACAGTGGGACGGAGAGACATTGCAAGTGTTCATGGGCAGAAGTACAGGCCAGGGTTCAAAGTACACGGGTGAGCAAATGAACACGCCGTGTCAAAGGTTGCCTGTAAAAAACCATTGGGGGCGAAATTTCCAAGGAAATCACCCCTCCCTGTACAATATTACTTTACATTATGGCTCCTCCGTGGTCTGGGTATGAACAACAGCAGGCTCAGGTATTCCTGGAAGTGGGAAAACAGTTAGAGGTTGATTGGAACAGCTAGCAAACGTGTGTGGAACAGGCTGTGTGCTGTCTTATCTATCTAAAGAAGGAAACCCTGAAAAAAGACTCAGCACCAATACTGAGTAACTGCATCTCATAATAGTGGAGTTTGTGAGAATGTAAACGGTGCCCATGGAAATGAGAAATAATGCTTGAAACTCAAAGTGGACAGATCAGTAATGTTGGGCGGCAGTAAACTATCTTGGTGATCAGCTAGGTGTAGAATTTTAAACTTGGCTCCAGATGATGTAGAATAGTCAGATCGCAGACTTTCAACTTTCCCCGTGCGGGAGGGCTGCAGGAATCAGCGAGGTCTGTGGCAGGAGCTGAACGCGATGGTTTGCGTCATTCCAGTGGTTACACTGGAGGGAATGCTAACTGTTGCCCAAAATTGGACAAGGGAAAGAATCTGGGGGTCACCATCGCCAGGATCACTGGGTATTCAAGATTGCTTGAGATGTGACAAAGACTGCACTGTGGAAACCTGCGGACAAACAATCAAACCTTTATCTTGGGTCTGGACACAACAGATCTTGCTGACAAGAATGTTCCATGTAGCACAGAGCCAATTGTAAGCAACGGATAAGCGTCTGTATATTGGGAATGAAACAATTAACAATAGATTGAGAAATAACAACAACTTGCATTCAGATTGCGCGTTTGACATTGTAGAGCATCACTGAATGCTTCATAGGAACATTATCAAGCAAAGCTGGACTCCGAGTCACATAAGGGGACACTACAGCAGATAACCAGAACCTTGCTCAAAGAGGTAGGTCTTGAGGAATGTCCAAAGGTGGAGAGAGAGGTAGACAGACAAATAAACTTAAGAGAGGTAATTATAGAGGTTGGGTCCTAGGCAGCGGTATGGCCACCAATAATGGAGCGATGAAGACCATGGATATACAAGACGACAGAATTGGAGGAAGACAGATGTCTTGGAGGGATGTGGGGCTGGAGGAGATTAGAGAGGGGTAAGGACATGGAAGGATGAACAGAATTGCACTTGGTCAGCAGGAGAAATGGTTAAGGCCTATTTTCCTGGCAGTGGGCTAATCCCACCCGCACGGGTCACTTGTCACCAGGAAATCTGATGGGACACAGTTTATCTGGGATGCCTTCAGGCGCCGGAATGTGGCGACTAGGGGCTTTTCACAGTAACTTCATTGAAGCCTACTCGTGACAATAAGTAATTTTCATTTCATTAAGTGTTCTTCAGACCTGCCTTTTCGGCTGATCCCGTGTGTTCTTAGACAAATGCCCCAGAGGAATCCGTTAAGGATGGAATTGTGCTTTGTGGCCTGTTTGGTGTCTAAAGGAAAGTTACATGTGTGGTGGATCTTTCAAAAGCATAGACACATTTTGAAATACTCCTTTTAATTTTCACTTTACCCATATCTTTGACCATCCCCTTCATCCTTTTTTCATTCTCTATTTGTCCTCTTTGAATTTAATGTTATTTTTAGAGTTTGATTTGTTTCGGAGCGTGTGTGGAACGTAGGTATTGAACGGGATGGAATATCTGCAAAATCACAAGAGAATTACCTCTTTCTTGAAGCATTCTGCAAGGCTTCAGCAGCACGGGAAATCTCTAAAGGGGCTCTTGTGTGTGACTCTTTATGGAGGCTCTGGGAATAAGGAGAAACCTTGTCATCTCCATGGCAATTTGAATAAATGGCGATGTTGATCTTAAAGCAGCCCAAGAATAAGGTGAGAAGAGTGTGCAGAGGAGATCAGCAGCCACCAGAGTGATGGTAGGAGACACAGTGGGCCAAATGGCTCCTCTCCAAAATAATTCCAGGAGGAGAAAGCAACCATTTTCACGGACCCTGGTTCATGTACTAGACGAGGGCCATTGGCAATTACTTTGGTAGTATCTGGGGCAGCCTAGTTGGAGAGATAGAGCAGGATACATCCAGAAACATGCATCATAAGGACCATAAGTTGCATCAATCAATATTTCCTTTTGTCCATATTGAAGGAGGATGCATTTCACTTCAAATCCTGCTGCAGGTTGGCTTGTAAATTTTGTACTTATGTCCTCCAATTTTAAGCTGGCCGGTTAGTTTAAATAATCTGATTGCTTTAAGAATATCATCCTTGTTTACTCGACAATCTCCCTAAGATCTCTGTACGTCCTCCATTTCTACAGCCTACCTAAGATCTCTGTACGTCTCGAATTCTGCCTTGAGCATTTCCGATTTGCATCGCTATACTATTGGCAGCCCTTCATCCGTCTTCAACTGCCTAGGCATCAAGGTCTGGTATTCCCTCCTCTATACCTCTCCATCTCTCTCTCTCTACCTTTAATGTGCTCCTTAAAACCTACCTGTTTGATCAGGTACGGTGGCATAGTGGTTAGCACTGTTGCTTCACAGCACCAGGTTCGATTCCCGGCTTGGGTCACTGAGTCTGCACGTTCTCCCCGTGCCTGCGTGAGTTTCCTCCGGATGCTCCGGTTTCCTGTCACAAGTCCCGAGAGACATGCTTGTTAGGTGAATTGGACATTCTGAATTCTCCCTCTGTGTACCCGAACAGGCGCCGGAGTGTGGCGACGAGAGGATTTTCACAGTAACTTCATTGCAGTGTTAACGTAAGCCTACTTGTGACAATAATAGATTATTATTATTTCGTAATTTCTCCATATATGTCCTCATGTGGCTCAGTGTCAAGTATTGTATGGTGATGTGCAGCGCTTTGGGACAATTCATTGTGTTTGAAGTGCAAGTGTTGTCATTTAGCCATTCCTCTCCGCAGCCTGCCTTCTTTCCTAGTCCGTTTCCTGCAAGTGGCACTGGAACCTAGGAACTGGAACAGGCCATTCTGTCCCTCGGAGTCTGTTCTGACCTGCAGTTGGATGCTGGCTGATTTTACACATTAACTCCCTTGACCTGCCTTTTTTCCAGTTTGCAAAGAGCAAGTCCCCTCCCCCGCTGTGTGACAGAACATCAACCCAATCCTTCATTGGCCTCCCTGGTATCTGCAAAATGCCAAGTCTTTGTCCCCCCCCCTCTTTTTGGAGTTGGAGATGTTTTCAGACCGATATAAACTCAGCGGTCTGTTTCCCTTGGAAACATGGAATGCCTCTTCGGGCAAGGGTTAAGGAATAGTGGAATTCCAGGGGCCCTGTTCCTGCCTTCCATCAAAAGAAAAATACAAACTCAGTAAGAGATTGCAGTGAGCCAGTGTTATATAGATCCGCAGTTTGGTCATCAGTTCTGTGAACTCCAATCAAACAGAAACTGGCCGTGTAAGTGCAAGTATGTTACTGTACTTTTAAAACTATCGATGCACCGCATTCACATTTGGCAGGCATTACCGGCATAACCACTTGATGCATCAGCTGTCACAGGCTGCAAAAAAACACCTCATGACACCACTCACAAGCTGTTCCTAAGTTCAAGCAACGAAGGCAATTAAGGAGAAAATACACAAACAGCTTACGCGACTGGCAAGTTTAACAATTTAACCTTTCATTTCAACTTAATTTAGTTTAATTGGGGAAACGGAATGACTTCCAGCATTCATGTGGGTTTGGCGCATCGAGGGTCACAGGACTGTTGTACCCCATGGCCCCCTCGTACAGCACATTACTGATCTCATTGGGGAGATGGTGAGGTGAGGGGCGATTGGGGTTGGGGGGAGGGGGGTCGGACATTAGAATTTAGAGGTGGTCTCTTGCCACCCCAGCCCAAAGTGCCAGTTTGATGATAGTATTGACAAAGTGCCATTTTTTTTTTAGCCATTGTTAGTGCGGAGCATCCGGTGAGTGGCAAAGTAGAAAGAAGAGAATCAGTTTCAAGGGGATATCACCCACCTCAAAAATATCTTGTTTACCTGATGTGAAAGGTGTATTGGCTGCTCTATGCTCCAAGGACTGATCGTTCAAATAGTGGGGGCCAGTGTTGTCAGAAAGCACTGGCAGGACTGCAGGGTTTCTTGGTCATAGAGGCAACTGGTTAAATAACCTGGCTGTGGGTGAGAGATGTCACTTCAAACACGAGACAGTGAAAATTGGGCAAGTCTTCATCTTTGGTGCCCAGTGCCAGCATTGAGAGCCCCTAGGTCAGGTGTTTGCCTGGCACAGATTGATGCCAGCACTGATCAGCACTGTCAACAGTGTGGCTGATTCTGCATCTCGGACGAATCTCATGCAGAATCAGCATGATTATGTTCCCTTTCCTTCGCCAGCCACCCTCCCATGTGTTTGTGCCAGCTTCCCTTGGCATACATCTGCCGTGAGTCTGGTGCCTGTCCATGCTCGGTTCACGTAGAAAGCCTCCAGCTTCCACCCAAAGACAGGGAGAGCTTTTTCATACCATCACCCAGGTTCTGTTGGGGCAAGGACAACTCAGGAATGCCGTGCAGTTCTTTGAGATTTGCACCTGCAAAGGTAGAGCACCCTGGAGCATTGTTGTAGCAGACAATTGATGAAGCTGGATAAGTGAGACAAAACCCCAGAATTGTGGCCACGTAACAAAGTGGGTAAAATGTCCACAATAGCATCCGAAACAGTCTGAACAACATCCATTGGTTGCTGAATAGCCTCTCGTTTGAGAAAATCTAATCCTTTCAGGTCAGTACAATGGGGTTGGGAAAAATGCTATTGTAATTTGTAAGCTCCCCAGTAATTTTATTTTTTGGACAATGTGACGAGGAGGCCACAATTGCTCACAGTTCTTAAGCCATGATTGAATGTCAGTCAAATTGTGGATTGCGGGGCTTACTGGTAGCTAAAGGATCATTAAAATGGATTTGCAGCAATTGCCAATCTGGGCTTCTAATGCTTTATTCCATTTTGGAAGGACTCCAGGCTTCACCGCGTGACTTTTGCCAAGAGCAAATCCAACAGGAAGCATAGTGGGCTGGCTTAAATTAATTATTGAGCCATTGAAGTATAGGGCACAAGTGCAATGTGTCTTGGGGTGTAAGGATTTATGGGTCACCGTGTTGTAAGTTTGCTTTCTCAGCTGTGCCTTCAGGGGTAGCCTCCATCTTCCACAGGGTGAAAGGTCAAAGATCAAGGCTTCAGGTTCAATCTCCCAGAAGGAAAAACCAGTAAAACTTCGGAAATGACTGGGTTCGGGTCTGAACAGGAGTTCCATTTTAAGGTTTGCAATATCAGTTCAGACCAGCACTCATTGTTTTACTCATCCTCAAGCAGAGTAACAATAACAGTGTGTTTTTCACTTGTTATAGCCCCTTTTTACATTCACCCTGGCGGATTACCCTGCGGTAGCTGAAGCGAGCCAATGAAATACCCTTTGACTTTCGCGGGAGTGGTACATCCTGCCAGTAGGCGGGGCCAGAAAATTCCAACCCTTGTCATGACTTTGATGTCTGCTTCATTGGGACTTATCAGCACAGACACATACACACGCACACAAGTCACATACGTGCAGACACATGCACACACACTCAGATTCTCACACTCATACACACAGGCACACATGGAAACATGCATGGGCGCATGCATGCAGGGGACACAAGCATGGATATATATGCACAGACACTCCGAGGCACATGCATGGGCACACAGGTATGAACGCATAGGCACACAGATATGCATGCATGGACACACATGTACTCATTCACTGACACATGTACGCATGCATACACGTGCAGGTGCGCAAGTGCACACACACACACCTGTACTCAAGCCACAAAACGGTCAAACAGCTGGAGTTATATAAGCTGAAGACAGTAGGAGACACAGCAAAGGAAATCAAAGATACTGGGGAAACATAGAGCGTGTACGAGTAGCTGAGAGGTAGGGAGATATGCTGGAGGAATGAGATACAGGAAAATATGGCAAATTAGAACAAGATCCAGAGATCCAGGAGTCTAAGGAAAGTAAATGTTCTTCCAATGGCGTCCACTGCTATCCAAGTGGCGTAGTGGTATTGTCACTGGACTAGTATTCCAGAGACCCAGGGTAATGCTCCAGGTTCAAATCCCACCATGGTAGATGATAAAACTTGAATTGAAACCATTGTCGATTGTTGTAAAGATCCACCCGGTTCACTGATGTCCTTTAGGTAAGGAAATCTGCCATACTTACCTGGTCTGGCCTAAATGTGACTCCAGATCCACAGCAATGTGGTTGACTCTTAAATCCCCCTTGTGGGCAATTAGGGGTATGTAATAAATTCTGGCTGACGCCAGCAATGCCCGCATTCCATGAAAGACAGCCCACTTCACCTCAGAGAGACACATGGCTCTTCCTCCAGATTCCTTTAAGCTTTGTTGAAATCTTGCAGCAAATCAAAGCCCAGAGCACGGAAGGAGAGTGAGACTGAGAATCAATATGAGCAGAAGTCCTCAGGTGACCCTTCTGCTCGGAGCAAAAGTGTTCATCAACCTGGTCACCTAATCTAGTTTAGATTCCACGGTGTTAAGGATGTCACACTATGAGCAGCAAATACAATGGTATAGACCAGACTGGAGGAAGTTCAGGTAAATTGCTGTCTCACCTGAAAGGGGCACTTGGGGCTCTGGGCAAGTGTGTAAGAAAAGGGGAGGTGCTGACCCTGACCAGCATGGCAGGAATCCTGTTGCCATCCGAAAAACAGCGCTGGGGAATAGGGCGGCCGATGTCCCAGCGGGGGGGGGGGGGGGGGGGGTGTCGGAGAATCCCGGCCCTGGTTCACTGACATCCTTGAGGGAGGGAAATCTGCCTTGCAGACCTGGTCTGGCCTACATGTGTCTCCAGATCCACAACAGTGTGGTTAACTCTTCACTGTCTCTGAAATGGCCCAGCTCAGTCCAAAGCTCAGCCAGCGACACCCACATCCCATGATCGAATTAAAAAATAATTCAGCTAGTTTCATGTGGTCAGCCTGCACAAGCATGTGTGAAGGTACCCCTTAGTATCGGGCACTGAAATGAGGTAGCCAGTCAGCCATTTTATATAACAAACAGAGGACATTAATATTGGAAACATGCAATTGGTCTGTAAAACATGGCATGCATTCTGCATCAACTCAGTCTCGATACCTAACTTAAGACAGCTTAACGCTAACAATACCTAGCAAACGCTTCCTAATAGCACTGACAACCTTCACTTCGGTGCAATCATTAATTTTTAAGCAAATTCATAATGTGCTCCATGAGCTGGATATTTGCCACTAGCTCGAACTTTTGTGTTTGGAATTGTTGGGAATGTGAGTTGACGATAGTCGCCAGGATGTCTGGGACTTTGGAAATGATGATACCAACATCTCCTTCACCAATGGAATTTAAGGATAGAGAAACAAATAGGGTAAATTTGATACAGAAAGAGAAATAAACGGAGCGCAAGGAAGATGTATTAACAGGGAGAAAAAAAAAAGACAGGAAAAATAAGAAAAATGCAAAAAGTTGAACATGAAATGGCACATTAAATCCGTGACGTATCTCTGCCTCAGCCCCAAGCTTTGGGTTTTTTACACTTTACTTCGCTGAGCGCTTTTAATGTGCCATTATTGTCCCAGCTTTATAAAGTTGGACCAGATGCTCTTCAACATTTACATCTGCAACACCATTTCTGAGTGATGCACTGTAAGTGTGCGAGAAGTTGGTGATTGAAAACCACATGAACCTCTTCAATATATCCATGCTCACGTCTGGTGCATACTCCAGGGAGAGATCGCAGAACATTTCTCAACCTTAGCCAAGTGCTTGCGGCGTGCCTTTATCAATGGTTACCGATGTTTACCATTTGAGTTTGTAACTGGCATATTTACGAGACTGTAGGGATGATTGATGTGTGTCGAAGGCCAAGTATGTATGTATGTATGATGCAATGTTCCAATCACTTCACCCCCATTGAACTAAGCTAAATGACAGGCAGTAAAAAAAAGGTTTTGCTCTTAAGAGCTTGCGTGTAGTTCAGCATTGGTCAAAAAATCATGAGATCAAGGAAAGAATAATCTCTCTAGCGGTACTTTATTTTCCTAAGTTTCCACTGTGAAAAAGCCTGATAGCAAAGTAAATATCGCAATATTCCTGAGAACGTATTTTCGAAAGCACAACTGGTCTGATCTAAATTTCAACGGTTAAATTCTTGAGTGGGAAAGTTCTGCAGGGCTGTGGGGAAAGAGCAGAGAAGTGGTATTAACTGGATAGCTCTTTCAAAGATGAGATGGGCTGAATGGCCTGCTTCTGTGCAGTTTCATTCTCTGATTCTGTGAATTTTCAGTTGGACACTGAAATCTTGCGGTCCAAGATGTCCACAGGTAAGAGTTGTTTAAGTCTAGGAGTATTCATGAAGTAATCAGTGATCTTTTTGGAATCTAGATACAGCTGGCTTAAAGATTTACAACTTCTACAACAATCTTGAATTGTCTATTACTCTGCAATGCAAATTGCATCTAATCTCTCCTTCAGCTCCATTCCTGTGAAACTCGTGTGGAGTTTTCTTTGTTTCTACTAGTTTATCATATGCGAGTACAATATAAATATTCTTAAAAATGCTCTTTCAAAGACTGTCAGGTTGACTTGCCTCCTGTGCAGTAGGTTTCTGACTGTCGATTTTGAATCATTAACATTGTCTGCCCCCTGGATTGACAAATCCGTGGACAATATTTCTCTGGACAAGATTCCGGTGTCCTGACTTTTCCAAACAAGCTCCCTTCTCCGTTTCCTCCTGAAGGTGGTGACTTCGTGCTGTGCCTTTCAAAACAGCTGACAGTTTCTGCCTTTCTCCTGCCCCGGCGTCAAAAAGCAAGTTGCCTCAGGGAATTTGAGCCATCAATCACACCCTGTCCAATATTTCTTTTCAATCCCACAGCGAAACTCTTCACCCTTCAACGTGTTTGTTGTATTAGTGTTCTGGTGTAAATAGTCTGAGCCAGGGGCCATCCTTAAATTGTTTTCACAAGTGGTGTCTCCTTATACGGACTTTCAGTCAACAGTTAGAAGTTCTTGTTTTGACCTTTGGTTGTTAATATGTAATTCTCAGGAACCACCACCAATTAGAAAATAGTTCCAACTCTGGCATCTTAAACACAAATCTCCTCTTGTGTTGATAAGAATCTCTTGATTATGAAATTAATTTTAGTTTTGCCCCATCTCATCCAATTGAATTCTTCCCACATGATCACCACAGCCATTTTGTTCTCCTTTTCTCAATGTTTAAAGGCTCACGTAAGCTGACAAGTTAACCCTGTGTTTTTCCCCAACACCATTTCAGTAGGGCGGCTGTGGGTACCTGAATGGCATCCAGGGTGTGGTTGGCCTTGTCCCTTTACGCTACCCAGCTCCTGCCAGCCCAGACAGTACCTGGAAGAGTCTCATCCTCGGGGTTGTGAGCGACGACGACCGGTGGGTGTGGGGGGTTCTACGGCAGTGAAGGGGGAGGATCTACGATCTGGGAAGACAGCAGCTGACTGGTGCCAGCTGGACGATTCCTTGGGAAGAGGAAGGCAACGGGAAACCACTGCATGTTTCCTTTTTCCTGTCAGATGTGGTCAATGCAAGCAGTTTTTTACCAGGACAACAATGTGAATTGGGTTGGCACCACTGGTGTCAACACCCCGCTCAATGTGGACATTCCACGAGCTGTTGGTGGAATCAGAACTCCCAACAATAAGGTCGTCCACTGTTGCTACGATCTGAAAGATTGGAAAGTCATTGTCACCTGCGCCACTTGGCATAGCACTTAGATGATGATGCTGCTTCTGCAATAGCGCTGGTTACTGTAACAGTATAGCTGCCTTCCAGCAGGCGTATTATGTCAAACAAAGCCAAAGGAATGCCAGTTGAGAGAGCAGTGTGTACTTTTGAAGTGAAATGTTTGCGATGTGTTAAGGGTTGGGAGGGTGTTGGGTTCTGTACTCCCGTGTTTCAGCATAGTGCCGTAATATCCCAAAATGTAGCCACCAGCATTGATTAAAATCAGCTACACAAATCAGCAGATAGATAGAATAAACAAGATGATCTCAAGGCTTTACGGCCATGTAAGCACTTTTGGAAATGTAGTCAGTGTTGTCATGGAGGAAAGGCAACAGCCAGTGTGTAGCTAGGCCCCATATCTCTATCACATTGTGTCTGTACCCTGATTATGGTCGACTGGGGAGCGTTTGGTGAGGGTAGGGCGCAAGTCCCAGTCGGCCCATCGTTGGGCTTCTTCTAAGAAAGCCTGCAGAAATCTCCACTGCTCCCACCTCCATTGCTCCAAGCAACATGAGTCCCATTCTAACTGAGGGTGAAAGGTTGGATCCGTAGAAAGAGCCCAGTCATAAATCCTGGCCTGCAACGCCCACAATGAGCTCTCGCTTTAATTTGACTCTCTCGGGGGCAGCACGGTGGCACAGTGGTTAGCACTGCTGCCTCACTGTGCCGAGATTCAAGGTTCGATCCCGGCTCTGGGTCACTGTCCGTGTGGAGTTTGCACATTCTCCCTGAGTCTGCGTGGGTTTCAACCCCAAAACCCAAAGACGTGCAGGCTAGGTGGATTGGCCACGCTAAATTGCCCCTTAATTGGAAAAACTGAATTGGGTACTCTAAAATTAAAAAACAAAATTGACTCTCTCATATAGAGCAAAATCCTTCCCTTTGAATATCAGGATTATTCTGATTAACTTTTCCCAGATACACCGATTGAGTCAGGCACTAAAATCGATATTGGCTTGAGGAATGTTCTCTAATGGGTCATTTTTAAGCCTCACATTCATGTCAGGGGTCCTTATCCACTTGGAGCACCTATTGGAGGCGTACAGCGGGATTCTCCACAATCGACGTGATGGCCCGACGCCAGCGTCAAAAACGGTGCGAACCACTCTGGTGTCGGGCCGACCGGAAGTAGCGGAATTCTCCGCACTTCCTGGGGCTAGGTGGATGCCGGAGGGTGTCTTCTCCGTGCCGGCCATGGTGGAGCCCTACAGGGGCCGGTGCGGAAGGAAGAAGTGCCCCCATGGCACTGGCCCGCCCGCAGATCGGTGGGCCCTGATTGCGGACCAGGCCACCGTGATGGGCCCCCCTGGGAGTGGAATCCCCCCCCCCTCCCCCGAGGACTGCCCCAGCTGACATACCTGCCGGGTCCCTCCGTGTAGGACCATGTCTAATCCACGCCGGCGGGACTGGCCAGAAACCGGCAGCCGCTCGGCCCATCGTGGCCCGGAGAATTGCTGACCGGCGTGGCGTGAACCCCGCCCTGAAACAGGCGCTGGAGAATACGGCAGCCGGCGTTGGGGCAGGATTCGCCCTGTCTCCCGGGGATTCTTCAACCTGGCGAGCGGATGGAGAATCCCACCCATAATGTTCTGCCCAACCTGTGTGGAAAATGCACACAACGTTTGCCTAAATTTATAATATACCTTCTAGTTGGATAAAAGCAATCCTTTTACTGCCTTACCAGAAACTCCATTCCTTACATTTCATACAAGGGCTACAACCCACTGTCTAATATAGAAAAAGTATGAGAGGCAGTGAATGCTGGTGTATTGGAAAATCATCAAGGCCTTTTTAGGAAACCATTTGTCTTTAGGTACTTGCATGACACCTTAACAAAATAACGCACTTGATCAAATTTATTGATGCTTCTCCAAACTGGTGTTCCTCAATATTTATGTGGTCTGGCAAATTCCAAAAGGCCCCACGGCTATGCTGCCAGGAACTCCCTGCATGTATTAGCACAATCCCATGGCCTCCTTCCAAATATTGATACTGTCCCAGAGACCCTTTGTGTCCTCACGTTCAAAAAGATAGTTTCAGTTACGTTGGAGTTTTAGTACACATCAATGGAAATAGGTAATTTGAGCCTCACTCTTTGGGGAGCTCTGCCCTCTGCAGATACAACAGTAGCCTTCAAAAAGGAATTGGATGAATATTTGTGGGCAAAAAATATGCAGGCATGTGGGAAAAGAGTGGGATGAGGGGAGAGAGAGAATAACAGAATGGCTGAGAGACCGCCTTCAATTCTGTGTGGTTCTATTATTTTATAGTTCCTCAGTCAGGGATCTCATGGGATCGTGTGGAACAGTGGTTTTATGTAACACTCCTACCAACACCCTCCCCCAATCCAATATTGCTCTTCATTAATTAAATCAGGTGGACTGGGAAACCTTCATTGCACCCGATCCCATCAGTTTCCTAGCAGATGAGTTAAGTTAAAATTGTTCTTGGGGACATTGGAGCAGGCCATTCAGCCCATTTAAAAAAAAAAATTTTATTCAAATTTTTCAACAACAAATTTTCTCCCAATAATAAAATAAACAAGGCATAGAGAAAACAGAAAGAAATCCCCCCCCCCCCCCCCCAATACAAAACAATAAATTAATACCAAAAAAGAAAGTAGCAAACATACAGTCGCACAAACAAACCCCCTTAACAGATCCCAAACCCCCCCCCCCCCCCCCCCCCCCGGTTGCTGCTGAGATTGACCACCCTCTAACACTCCGCCAGGAAATCAAGAAAAGGCTGCCACCGCCGGAAGAACCCTTGTGCCGACCTCTCAGGGCAAACTTGACCCTCTCCAGTTTGATGAACCCGGCCATGTCGTTAATCCAGGATTCCGGGCACGGGGGCTTCGCGTCCCTCCACTGTAAGAGAATCCTTCACCGGGCTACTAGAGACTCAAAGGCCAGGATACCGGCCTCTCTCGCCTCCTGCACTCCCGGCTCCGATGCTACCCCAAAGATCGCGAGCCCCCAGCCCGGTTCCACCCTGGAACCGACCATCTTGGACAAGGTCCCGGCCACTCCCTTCCAAAACCCCTCCAACGCCGGACACGCCCTGAACCTGTGGGTGTGATTCGCCGGGCCTCCTGAACTCCTCCCACACCTGTCCTCACCCCCAAAGAACCGGCTCAGCCTGGCCCCAGTCATGTGCGCCCTATGCAGCACCTTCAGCTGAATTAAGCTGAGCCGTGCGCAAGAAGAGGACGAATTCACCCTCCCCAGGGCGTCCGCCCACGTCCCCTCGTCGATCTCCTCCCCTAGCTCCTCCTCCCACTTTGCTTTCAGCTCATCCACCGAGGCCTCCTCCCCCTCCTGCATCACCGGATAAATTGCCGAGATCCTACCCTCACCGACCCATGTCCCCGAGAGCACCCTACCCTGCACCCCCTTGGCGGCAATAGCGGAAACTCCGCCACCTGCCGCTTAACAAACGCCCTAATCTGTATATATCTGAAATTGTTCCCGGGGGGAGACCCCACTTCCCCTCCAACTCCTCTAAAGTCGCAAAGCCATTCAGCCCATTTCATAGAATTTTTTTACAGTGCAGAAGGAGGCCATTCAGCCCATCGAGTCTGCACTGGCTCGAAAGAGCACCCTACCCAAGCCCCTACCTCCACCCTATCCCCATAACCCAGAAACCCCACCTAACACTAAGGGGCAATTTAGCGTGGCCAATCCACCTAACCTGCACATCTTTGAACTGTGGGAGGAAACCGGAACACCCGGAGGAAACCCACGCACACACGGGGAGGACGTGCAGACTCCACACAGACAGTGACCCAGCGGGGAATCGAACCTGGGACCCTGGCACTGTGAAGCAAGCACTGCTGATCCTCCACTTCAGTGCCTTTTCCCCCACACCATCCCCATATCCTTTTATGTCAGTGGGATTTGGAAATTGGTCAAACATTGCTTTAAACATACTCAATGAACCTCCATAGCTCCCTGCGGCAGAGAATTGCAAAGTTTTGTAACCCTCTGAGTAAAAGAATCGGCTCATCTCATCTCGTCATTCAGTGGCTTCCCCCTAATTTTGAAATGTTGTCCTCTGGTTCTTTATAGTCAGTGAATATTTAAAAAAATGAATTTGATGGTGGACAGAAATCTGGTGACATTCGGGACAATCCCGGCATTTCCTCCTTGGAATCCCTTTGGGTCCCACTTTGAAAACTTGCACACTAACTCCACCTGGGTGTAAATAATTCCTTTAAGCTTCCTGTGCTCCTTCAGGAGGAATATGCTTAGGGTGGGATGCATTTTTAAAAATTGCTTGCCGCCCCCTCAGTATTATTCAGTGGATCGGGGATGAATGTTATGCAGTGAATCCCCATTAGATTGCCCTGAACTTTCCTCCCTGTCTTCTGTAACTTTTTTTTTTCCTCAAATCTTTAACTCCTGTGACAGCTTTGAATAATTAGGCACCAGCAAGATAATGGAAAAAGTCTCAAGTGTTGTCAGTGTTAATTAGTTCATGTTCCTGGCCAACATTATGTTTACTGTAACTTTGCGTATAATTTATCATCTGTTAATAATTCTGAGCAGAAAGAATGTAACTGCCCTAAATACAGTCATAAGGCACTTATTCCACTGCAAGAAGATGATGGGTCTGGTCTGGCTCCAGGGGTATGTGCGTTCTCCATCAGTTGAAACATTAGCCAAATTGAAAGGTGGTGGATATTCCGTGAGCATTCGCAATGCCAGGGGTTATCCGGCATGATTAATGGCTCGTTTGTGTTTGGTGGAAGCTGCTGATGAACAGAATATGAAATTAAAAGCAGGCTTGTAAGTGCGCGATATAATGAAGTGAACGTGCTTTTCCTTGGCTCAAGAATTTTAATGAGAAAGGAACAGCACCGAAGTTGGTACCATTATTGGGAGGTAATTGCCTAGAATGCAAGGCTGAAATTAAAGATATAGACCATAGGATGGGAGCCTGACTACGGACACTAGACACCAGTGGAATAAATACCTTCTAGTTCCAAAGGTATTTCATACACTTGACTTTATTTATTGTATCTAATAGACATCAATCCTGCTAATACCAAGAACGTTTGGAAAAGATTGATGAGACTAGATGAAGTCATGATGGGGAGAACGTAATGAGTTGATGGATAATATCACATATCTTTTTTTGAATAAATTTAGAGTACCCAATTCTTTTTTTCCCCAATTAAGGGGCAATTTCGCGTGGCCAATCTACCAACCCTGCACATCTTTGGGTTGTGGGGTGAGACCCACGCAGGCATGGGGAGAATGTGCAAACTCCACACGGACAGTGACCCGGGGCCGGGATCGAACCCGGGTCCTTGGCGCCTTGAGGCAGCAGTGCTAACGACTGTGCCACCGTGCCGCCCAATATCACATATCTTAATCCTGGGTTTGAATCACAGAATGATACAGCATAGAAGGTGGCCATTTGGACCATTGTCCACATTATGGCTCTTTCAAAGGACGTTCCAATTAGTTCCATTCCTCTATTTTTTTCCCCCATAGCCCCACAGTTATTTTCCCTTCAAGTGTTTGTGAGATTTCTTTTTGAAAGCTACTACTGAGTTTGCTTACACCATCTTTCAGCTAGTTTGCTCCCGATCACCATAACTTTCTGTGAAACCTCTCGGCTGGTCGGAAAGTTGCTAATTGAGATGGATTTGATTAGTCTCTGCCTGCTTAACAGTAAATGTAGACCAACAGCTGCTAGTTTATATCACAGACTAAACTATGAAGCATACACGATGAGAATGGCATTTATGCTCAATCCTATTTTAAGGTAAAGCTCGGGAGCTTTTAAGGAGTGGACGCTTAGGGTGAGAGCTATTTGACTAAACAAGTCAAGACCCATTTTAGATGGGATATTGGGATTTTTACCAATGTTACAGGCAATTCAGCTCAACCTATCTGTGCTGGTGTTATTTTCCACATGTGCCTCCTCCTACTCTATTTACTTTGTGTTCTCCTGTCCACTTATCGGTCTAGTCCGCTTCCTCATCCCTGATAGTCTTATCTTAGCTTCTCTCTCATGGCATCTATGTTATTCTTGTCAACCTCACCATGTGGCAGCTCATTTCCCATTCTGGCCGACCCTCGGAGTGAAGAAGGGCTGAATTTCACGGCCTAGTCACGGAGGCGGCAAGACTGGACAATATGGCGAAGCATTCAAAAGTCCATTGACTTCGGCGGGAGTAGAAAGTCTCACCAGCCGGAAATTCCACCTGAAATTTCTCCTGAATTCCTGATGATATTTATTAGTCACCATCTTAGATTGCTGACCCCTAGTTTAGACTTCTCCACACGCGGACACATCTTGGAACTCTCCCCTATCAAACTCCTTCATGATTTTAAAGGCCTTCATTGGATGCTTCTTTGCTTCTCTAGAGCAAAGAGGCCCATGGCTTTGTTTTAGATTTATGTCTAAATAAAAAAATCTTTATTAAAAAAATGTTTCCGCCTTTACTGTTGATACTGAGGTCATGCCACAGGTGTCAATGGGAAAGATGGCATTAATGAATAAATTACTGTCAAATTCAACGCCCGGTTCAAATTCCTCCAACCCCCATCCAAACCTTCAACCCTGTGAAGATAGGTGACACCAACCTCCTCCTCTCCAAGCTAGTTTGAGTAGTTATATTTTTAAAGATTATTTGTTCATAGGATGTGGGCGTCGCTGGCTGGGCCAGCATTTGTTGCCCATCCCTAACTGCCCTTAAGTTAAGTCCAAAGATGTGCAAGGTTAGGTGGATTGGCCATGCTAACTTTCTCCTTAGTGTCCAAAGATGAGCAGGTCAGATGGATTACAGGGGTAGGGCGGGGAGGGAGTGGGCCTAGGTAGGGTGCTCCTTCAGAGGGTTGGTGCAGACCCGATGGGCCGAGTGGCCTCTTTCTGACCCTGAGGAATTCTATGGTTCTAAAGTGGCGACGAGCTGCCTTCTTGAACCACTGCAGTCCACGTGGTGTGGGTACACCCACAGTGCTGTTAGGGAAGGAATTCTAGGATTTTGACCCAGCAGCAGTGAAGATTCCTCCCGATGATAAGCGAACCCATTGGTTTAGGTTGACCGTAAAACCAAATTCCCCTGTTGCCACATTCAGTTGCGCGATTTTCATTGGTGTCTTGAAAGTAGACTCTACTTGCAAACCAGAGACTTAGTTTAAAGCTTTGCAAAGTCTTAAAACAGACTAAAGCCAAAGGATTGAGTAATTATAATTATAATCATATTCTGAATGGCTTTGAGAGTGATTTATGACTTAAAGCTTTTCTCTGCTGGTTTGTGTTTGTTCGTTAAGGATGCTGATCTTTTCGATCTGCAATCTATCAGTTTAGTGTCTAATCTGAAGGCCTCTGACACTGGAGTACTCTCCCAGTGCTGTCCTGAAACATCCAACTCACAAACTGATGGCAACTATTGGAAAATCACCCCCCCCCCATGATTTTCTAATCCGTAGGTTTATGCCCCTACAGATCACCCTCTCAGTGAAGTACGGATAAATATTTGTTTTTAATGGTACCCTTGGATTGAGATTCATTGACATTTTCCCCCAAAAAGAGTCAAGATTGAAATTCTGTCTGCTACTTTCCAAATTGCAGGTTACAGTAATATTAATGGAATAAATTAAAAGTTGGCAAGGTTGTGTGGAAAACATTTAATAAATCTGTTCCATAATTTTGCTTGTTGCTCTGAAAATTCGCGGCTGAAGGAAATTTACAGTAACGCATGAAAAATGAGTGAATTGGCACAATCGCTTGTGGAACATGAGTTTAGCCCAACCGCACCCATATCTGAGCCTCCTTTGATGAAGAAAATGCTACTGGCATCAGGGAGGTGAATGGTTCCACTACTGAATGGTATTTACAAACTCCCAGATTTCACCCTAACCCTACAGTTACAATCGTAACTATACTTCAAAAGTACATCATTAGCTGTAAAGTGCTTCGGGATGTCCTGATCTAAATACAGACCTTTCTTTCTTACCATCTGGAAGCACAGCTTTGAGATCATGAATGGCATTGGGTAGGACTCTCTGTTTGGGAGACAATGGGCTGGATTCTCCGATTTTCAGGCTGTGTCCGGAGGCAGTGTCTAGTTTTACAACGGAAAAATCAGCGAGGCCCCACCACCAATCCTCCAACCGGTGAGGGGCTAGTAAAATGCACAGGGCGAGATTCTCTGAGTCCGGGGCCGGGCCGGAGAATCCCCGTGACTGGCGCGAATCGTGCCACGCCTCCCCGACATCTGGCGCCCGGCCAGCCGATTCTCGGCCCGCGATGGGCCGAGTGGCCGTCGTGAAAAGGCCGAGTCCCGCCGCCGCCGTCCACACCTGCTCTCAGCTGGCGGTAACTCAGTGTGGAGGGGAGGGGGGAGGTCCGACCCCAGGGGCGGGGGGGGGGGGGCCTCCGATTTAGCCTGGCCCACAATCGGGACCCACCAATCGGCAGGCCGGCGTCACTGGCTGGGGGCCTCCTTTCCTCCGCGCCAGCCCCTGTAGCCCTGCGCCCTGTTGCGTTGGGGCCGGCATGTTGAAGGGAGCCACTGCACATGCGCGCGTTGGTGCCGGTGCCACTGCGCATGCGCAGACCCCGCGACGCCCAGTTCACACCAGGAACCGCTCCAGTGCCGTTCTGGCCCCGTGTAGGCATTTCCGTCAGCGTCAACACTTAGCCTCAGGATCTCAGAATTCCGCCCCCAGCCTTTCCGATATAAACACCTGGAGAATTGCCGGGCTCTTGGCGGCGCATGCGCACGGTGACAACCTGTTACGGCCGCGCCATACAACTTGGTGCCGGCCGCGCACAAACCCGACCTGCCAGATCGTGTCCCCCTGGACACCCTCTTGCCACCCCTGGGCCAGCCCCCACCAGGCCCCCAGCCCTCGCCGACGCTCCCCCCCCCCCCCAGCATCGGGGGAGGGGCTTCAGGTAACGTCCTGAGGCCGCCCCAACAGTGATACCGTTTTGGAGGGGGCAGAGCATCCGCAAACAGGCGCCGCCCCCGATTTGGTTGTGAACAGGGATTCTCCCCATTTTTATGTCAACATAAAAATTCTACTGTTAAAGGAACAACACAAGGCAGCTTGATTTAATTTTCTTTCAATTATCATGTGGTGAGCAGCCTCTTTGCTCCCCTAAGAGGGTCAGGAGGCTCCAGATATATTTTTTTCCCGAATTGGCTTGAAATTATATTCTCCTAGACAATCGCATTGTTTTGGGATGTAATATGTGAGTATACATGTATATATGATTATATGTGTATATAAAATATATGGTCAGCGCGTGCATATAAATGCATGTGCATATAATATGTATGAGTATGTATGCATGCATTACAGAGAGAAAGAACATGTACACACATTGCATCTGTTTCAGGAAAACAAAAAAGTGGTAGCTGTTCGCTAGTTTATTCCACTTGGCATGCCTTGACTGGAGACAATCGGCTTGGTTTAAATTTTAAACAATGCTTGGCAGTTAACTGTCAGTCGCCATCAACTGGTGCATTCTCCATGGCAACAGCTCTACTAATCAGAGTCCATTTTCCAACCAGAGTCCATTTGCCCACTGATTAGCACCCTCTTCTAGTATAAAGTTATTATTTCCCCGACATTGGTATTCTTGTGATAGTCCTGATGAGTGAAAGATGAAAAGCTTCGACAAAATGTATTTTTTCAGCAATAATCAAGTTCTGTATGACTGCGTGTGTGTGTAAATATATGTGTTTCCCAACAATGGCAACATTGTGAGGTTTGATCCCTGCTCCAGCTGAGGTAAACCTGGGACCAGCCTCCTTGCGGGGCAGCACGGTAGCACAGTGGTTAGCACTGTTGCTTCACAGCTCCAGTGTCCCGGGTTCGATTCTCGGCTTGGGTCACTGTCTGTGTGGAGTCTGCACATTCTCCCCATGCCTGCGCGGGTTTCCTCCGGCGCTCCAGTTTCCTCCCATAAGTCCTGAAAGACGTGCTGTAGGTAATTTGGACATTCTGAATTCTCCCTCTGTGTACCCGAACAGGCACCGAAATGTGGCGACTAGGGGCTTTTCACAGTAACTTCATTGCAGTGTTGATGTAAGCCGACTTGTGAAAATAAAGATTATTATAAAATCGTACTCTCTAACTCAGCTTAGTGGTAACACTTAAATCTTCTTTGAACCAGTTGTAAACACAAGTGGATGCATATGATGTATAGGAATCTAGTGCAGGGTGGGGGCACAGTAGCACAGTGGTTAGTACAGTTGCCTCACAGCTCCAGGGTCCCAGGTTTGATTCCTGGCTTGGGCCACTGTCTGTGTGGAGTCTGCACGTTCTCCCCATGTCTGCGTGGGTTTACGCTGGGTGCTCCGGTTTCCTGCAACAGTCAAAAGATGTGCAGGTTAGATGGATTGGCCATGGTAAATGGTCCCTTAGTGTCCAACGGTGTTGGGTGGGATTGCTGGGTTTCGGGATAGCGTGGGGGTGTCGGCTTAGGTAGGGTGCTCTTTCCAAGAGCCGGTGCAGACTCGATGGGCTGAAAGGCCTCCTCCTGCACTGTAAATACTATGATTCTATGACCCTACACATTTCTAATGTGGCCACTCATGAGTTTCAGCAGCTTAAGATAACATAGAACAAGAAAAGGCCAGGCTGCTCCTTTTATGGACAATGAACAAATCTGCTTTATCATCAACTCAACCCAACACAATTAATCTCCTTTAGGAAAGTTCAGCGTAACCACCACCTGACCCCTAAATTAGGCCAATAAAACTGAACATCTATCCAACTCTCACCTACTTTGCTATCAGGAAGATTCTTTACATGAATGCATTTGGACATACTTTTTGCACAATGTATTCTGAGGCACTAACTCTCTTGTGAACTCAATCAAATGTTTTCCACTTACTTGCCTGTTGCAATTGAATGCGTTCGTTCAGATTTGCCATTTAAAAAAAATTTATTTTGCTCATTTTTGTATCAAAGCAAAGCTTTTCACTTTACAGTTCCCCTGCTTTCTTTACTTCCTTCTACGAGTTGGTTCAACTTTCACCTTAAGGGTGTTCTTTAAATTCTGGAAGCCCACACCCATTATTTTTGATGAGTCCGCGGCCTGGAAGAACGCGGCCTGTGCCTGACCCAGGCTGAATAGGATTGGCAACTGTTTTCCTTTCCAGGAGGTGGATTGTGACAATGTTCTACCACTGACCTGCCTGCCTGAGAAATTATCATTTCATAGCTTCCAAACTGTGTACACATGGACAGCTTTGAGTGGCAGACAGTCCTAAGGCCCGAACCCTGACTTCTCGATATACAAAGTCACCTATTTCCTAATAGCAAATGGATTAAGTATTGGTTAACATGGTGTTGGCGAAATAAACTATCATTTTGGATTTTCGTTGTAAGCTATTGTAAAGAGGCTTATTAACACTTTTAGACGGTTAGCAGCAATATTGGCATTTGCCTCCCTTCACCCTGTACTTCCTGCATTCATCTGGATTTACCATAAGCTGGAATTAATGTTCTTAATGACTTAAAACAGTCATGATTCAGATACAAGCTGAACTGCCCCTGCCGTTTGATTTAATACTCTACTGTATCAATGCCAAGCCTTCTTTCCCAATACACAGGCAAACTGCAGGCTTCAGCTTTCTCCAGAGGGGCGGCCTGGACCCCAACGCATTCTCGTTTCCAAATCAAATGGCGCTTTTTTTTTGAAGGAACTTGGAGTGGGTCCAGAGAGAGGCCATAACCCCCCCAGGGCATAACTAAGGGAATTGGCCCTGCCAATTAAGGGAGATTTATTTCAATTGCAGTCCCTATGGGCAATTGCTCAGACGTAGCAGCCAAAGAAAATCCCTCACTGTCATTTTGGTTTGCAATTGCAACCCTCTGGGGAAACCCGGGAGAGGGGGGGGCAGGGGGGGGGGGGGGCTGAGATCTGATTCCATCCAACACCCCCCCCAGCTGTGTGAAAATAATGCACAAGAGCTCTGGAGAAAAGAAGCAAGATGACACTTTAGTCTTAATATCTTAAGTGCAGTTTGCTTTTCAGCATTCAGCTTGTATATCTTTCCCCTTGACGTTTGAAACGATACTTTTTAAACCACTAATAGAATCTTAGATTGGCTCAACTACCTGCCCTCTGTGATTTTGCTCCTTCCAATCCCATGATTGATCGTAAAATTCTCCGAAGGCAAACACTTCTCCTTCCACTGCAATACTTTGCAGCGATGAACTCGGGCAGCTGTACAAGAGCAAATTATTAGAGCAACTGTTGTTCCTGACCTCTTTCCAGAAACTCTGACAGAACTTTCCAAAGCTCTTTTGCACACGTTCCGGTGTAGAAAAAACTGATTCCCAAGCCTTGAATCGAGTTGCTACTTCTGTTTTGTGTTAGTTTCCGTGGTGGTTGTGTGCTTATTCATTGGGCTATCGTGTCTGCTTTTTCTTTAACATTGTGGTCTACTGTTTATTGAGCTCTTCTCCCTAGCTCTCACTTTGCACTTGGGAGAGGTCGGTTAACGTCAGGCGTCAACCACAGGGCGAAAAAATATTATTGTGCAAGTAAGCGATACAAAATGCTGCTCTCAACGAAGGGGTTCTTTTCTAACTTTCCCACATTCTTGGCAGGAAACCTGGACCTCCAGGAGCACAAACTGGAATTCGGGCATGATTAGCATTTTCCGGAATGGCTGCTGTGTTTGCCAAGTGGGGCTTTTTCAGGAACGTGAAATCATAAAATTTCTCCTTGGATCTCCACGTTATCACATCCAACATATATCCAGTACCAGTGGCGGTCAAAAGCCAATTAACTTTCACTAATGGTTTTCATTTCACTTGCACCCCCTGTTGAATTACTCAATAGTAGCCTGGAGTATGGTTTTGCATTGGTGATCCTGATCGGCCGTCCTCCTTGGAAATTCAACCTTTTCTGTCACTACTTCACAAGAATGTACGGCTTCAGTATCTTGTGTATGGTGCACACTTCAAATCCACAAATCTTACTTCCCGTCTACATAATTTGGGTCACAGCTTCATTCCATATTTCCCATTCAAGTTTTGGATGTCAACAGTCACAACGTAATGCAGACTCCGAACACCAGGTGGGGCTGAGGAACAAATTCCTGCAATTTCTTTCCCAACATTGTTGCCATCTATCTTGTGTGCAAGGAGTCTGCATTACATTGTGACTATTGACTTACAAAACTTGAATGGGAAATATGGAGTGAAGCTGTGACCCAAATCTATGATTCTATGGTTGTGAAAACCAGGTGACAAGTTGAGTGGATGCAAGAGATTAGCCTGATCTTAATCAATAGTGGAGCAGGCTCAAGGGGCCTACTTCTGGTTTAATTTCCTCGGTTCCTATCTAAACCCCTTAACCAGTCACGTGAAGAGGGGACGAATGAATAGGCAGGAAGCATTTTTGAGGATTGGACTTACTGGTTCTGCTGTTTCCAAATGTTTAACCTATCTTTAATTCAGTGAATCTCACAATCTCATTCTGGGTGGGATTATCTGTAGCCCAATGGCGAAATCGGGAACGGCTCCCAATGCCGGAATTGGGGCAGATGCCAGTTTGACTGTGGGTCGCGATACTCCATCCCCTCCAAATCGGCATCATTGGGACGTGCGCCGCGCGCAGTCGCAACACCTTTTGCACGTCATCGGCCGGCCCACCCGCGATGCTCCACCTCCAATGGGCCAGGTGTGGTCCCCGCGGTCGGGAACCTAGCATGCTGGCTGCGGGGAGAGAGAGAGGGCATGCAGACAGTGTCCAGCACTGCCACACTCAGCCGAGATCTGTGCCGCTGGCCGGGTGTCTTCTGCCAGGGCTGGGGGGGAGTGGTGGGGGGTGGCCAGGAAGTTGGCTCTGGGGTTGGGGTGGGTGGGTACGCAGTCCAGCACGGTTGCCGCCATTTTTCCCGGCGCAACCAGTGCGTGTGCGGGGGGTATAGGTGTGCGCGACTGCAGCTTGTCAGCCCTGCGCATGTGCAGCATGGGACCTGGCAATTCTCCGACCGTTTTCCACCTGTTCCACGGCTGTTTCACGTGGCGCCGTTGCTACCGGTACCGGAATCGGTGAGGGTTTACGCCGATTTCCCCGTCGTGAAACACAACTGATCCTTCGTTGGCACCGGCACTTAGCCTCAGGAACAGGGAAACCAGTCCAAACATGTTTCCTCATAAAATGGCAATGCCAGAATTGTACAATTTGACTGAAACTCTGCAGAATCGTCAGTAATGCCTTTCCACCTGTGTGTGACAAGAGGCTACAATGGAACAGGGTACAGTGGAGTTATACCGCCACCTAGCAGCATGCAATGGCAATATTACTGGGACCTGTTTACATAGGGAATTCCCAATATATCGGCACAGGTATTGTCAGTATTAAATGTTGGCATGAATATGTGATCGAAATTGTAATCACAAAGAATGCTGTTCGTAAATAGGAAATGCGCGCAGAGATAGAAAGGTGCAGCAAAGCTTTGTGCGTGCAAGCTAACTAGCAGTCTTTCACTCTTGCTCTCTCTCTAACCATTCATCTATTTCTGGTGTTGGAATTTTCCTCGTAACTGCTCCTAAACCACCACAAACAGGTGTGCACTTACCTGTCTGGTGAAGTCAAGGCAGGAGTGGTTCTGGGGAGATCCGTCTCACATTCCTCTTTTCCTCAGGTGTTGATCTTGATGTACGAGTCAACTGTGCATCTTCCTCAATGTTACAGATAGTCAGTGAGCCTATATCCACCCCTGGAAATGGCCCATTGGATTGACAGTCGATGGGTTTCCGTTCATTCCAACCTGAAGCAGAATTTGGAGTGGAGCATGCTGGAGGCTCATTGGACAGATGTACATTGTACGGACATGGAGATCTTCCTTTGGCTGCTGTTTGTCATTCATAATCTGCTACTGATTCGCGTTTCCCCCTCTTTGAGATATTATTGCCTAGAGTAACAACTATAAATGATGCCACAAAGATTCAGTGAAGATTGGCCAGGAAACAGCAACAGCGATGAGCACTTCCCTTTGGCTGCCCGATCTTAACTGAACCATACTTTTGACCATTGACAATTTCTGTAGACACCTTTAGTACAACTATGTCACAATGAAATGATGCAAATTCTTCTATATGGTTGCTAATGGTTTCATCCAGCTACGGAAGAGTGAGGGGGGATCTCATAGAAACTTATAAAAATCTAACAGGATTAAACCGGATAGATTCAGAAAGAATGTTCCCGATGGTGGGAGGTCCAGGACTAGGGGTCATAGTTTGAGGATACGGGGTAGACCATGTAGGACTGAGATGAGGAGAAATGTCTTCACTCAGAGAGAGTGGTGAATCTGTGGAATTCGCAACCACAGAAAGTAGTTGAGGCGAAAACATTGTGTAATTTCAAGAAGGAATTAGATATAGCTCTTGGGGCTAAAGGAATAAAGGGATATTGGGGGGTGGGGGGGGGGGGGGGGGGGGGGGTCGGAGGCAGGATCAGGGTATTGAACTTGATGATCAGCCATGCTCATGATGAGTGGCGGAGCAGGCTCGAAGGGCCAAATGTCCTCCTCCTGCATCTTTTTTCTATGTATGTTTCTATTTCATTATCTGAAAGCATCCAATAATGGATGGAGACATTACTTGTTCTGTAGTCTTGGATTGTAATCTTAAAAACATGTGACTGTATAAGAGGATCAGTTGGAAAGGCTCTGGACGTTTCAATCGACCCAGCCATGTCGTCAACCCCTGTTGCGTTAGACTAACACCTCGCCTATCAGTCAAAGATAAATATCGGTTTTGAAAAGCAGAATACTGTGGATGCTGGAAATCTAAAATTGAAAACAGAAGATGCTGGAAATAATCAGCAGGTCACGTGGCAGCTACGGAAAGACAAAACAGAGTTAATGTCGCCTGGTCAATGAACCTTCATTGAAACTGGGAAAATGGCCGTGAGGCAATAGGCTTTGAGTACGGGGTGGGTGAGACAGGCTGCAAAGGGAAGGTTTGTGATGGGGTGGAGGACGCGAGAGATTGGATGACAGAAGAGTTTGTCTTCCAGGGCCAGTGGGGATGGGGCAAGAGCAGAAACCAAAGGTGTACAGAGAGAAAGAAAAAGAGAAACAGGGAAAGAAAAGAAAACGGAAGGCAGAATTTATGGTCTGAAATCATTAAATTCGATGTTGAGCCTGGAAGGCTGTAAAGGGCCTAATCGGGAGATGAGGTGCTATTCCTCAAGCTTATGTTGAGCTTTCACTGGAACAGTGCAGCAGGCCGAGGACAGAGATGTCAGTGTGAGAGCAAGGTGAAGAATTAAAATGACAAGCCACCGGAAAATTGGAATCGTGCAGGTGGACTGAACAGAGATGTTCCGCAAAGCAGTCACCCAATCTGTGTTTGGTGTCCCAGTGTAGAGGAGGCTGCATCGTAAGCACTGAATGCGGTCTCTTAGATTGTAATGAAATGAAATTAAATGAAAATTGCTTATTGTCACGAGTAGGCTTCAAATGAAGTTGCTGTGAAAAGCCCCTAGTCGCCACATTCCGGCGCCTGTTCGGGAAGGCTGGTACAGGAGTCGAACCGTGCTGCTGGCCTGCTTAGTCTGCTTTAAAAGCCAACGATTTAGCCCAGTGTGCTAAACCAGCCCCTGGTTCACAGAGCTGTAAGAAGGGCATCGGGCATCGGGCCGCCCCGATTCTGCACCTTCAGGGGCTAGGCCCGCCCCGGAGTGGTCTGCGCCCTGCAGGCCGGCGAGAAAGGGGCATGGCGCCACGCTAACCAGCACTGAAGGGTCTCCGCCAGCCAGCGTGAGTTGGCGCATACACGGGAGCACCAGTGGTTGCTGGCGTCATCCCCGTGCATGAACAGAGGGCTTTGTTTCCGCACCGGGAATGGTGGACCGGTACAGCCTCCGGTGCAGAAGGATAGAGTGCCCTCCACGGCACAGGCCCGACTGTGGATCGGTGGGCCCCGATAGCGGGCCAGGCCACCGTGGGGGCACCTCCCGGCGCCAGATCCCCTGCTCCCCTCCAAGAACCCCGGAGGCCGTCCGCGCCGCCAGGTCCCGCCGGTAAGGGACCTACTCCAATTTCCGCCGGCGAGACTGGCAAAAGACGGGCGGGACTTCGGCCCACCGCAGGCCGGAGAATTCGGGCAGCCCCGGGGCCCATTGAATCTCTCCGGTCCCCACCATTCTCCGAGGCGAGTGACGTGACTCACGCTGCGTCGATTTTTGGGGGGCCGGAGAATTAGGAGGACGGTGGGGGTGGGATTCATGCCGACCCCCGGCGAATCTCCGACCCGGCCGGGGGGGGGGGGGGGGGGGGGGGGGGGGGGGGTCAGAGAATCCCGCCCCCGGAGTATTGTCAGTATTTATTCACCAAGTTTTTTTATAATACCTTTTCATAAAACGTTGGAAGTACACCACAGATTTTTGTTTGACAAACTGATTACCTTTTTTTCTCAGGGCTTCAGCTTCCATCAGGCCTCACTGATCCCAGACTCCCATAATCTGAGCATGCGTGCATCTCCATCAGGGGTTCCTGATTCATAGCCTGGCAGAGGAAGCTCGACCTATTTTCTCCATCCTAACCTCGGGCTACTAAGAATAATTGTGGCATCTTTTTAACTATGGTACCTTTCTCAACCTCGGCATATCCCATGTGCCTTACAGACATTGGTGTACTCTTTTGAAGTGCAGCCACTAAAGTAATGTCGGAATTTCAGCATCCAATTTACGCACAGCAAGATCCCACAAGTGATACGAGCAGATAATCTGTTATTTTTAGTGAAGTTGTTCGAGGGATAAGTATTGGCCAGGAAACCAGGGAGCACAACCTTGCTCTTCGTCAAAATAGCCTCACGGGATCTTTTAGACCCACCCGGGAGGGCAGACAGCACCTCGGTTCAATATCTCAGTCCAAGGGTGTCGTCTGTGACAGTGTGGCACTCCCGCAGTACTGTGCTGGAGCGTCAGTGGACTTTGCGACAAAGTTCAGGGGTTGGGCTTCAATCCATGATTGACTGACTCAAGAGGCAAGTGCACTACCTACTAAGCCATGGTTGACATTCTTTGTGCCCAGCCATTGATCCTGGAGATGTTTGTGGTCTCTGTGGTTAATTTACATGCAGGAGGACAACCCTCAAGTCCTTCCCTCCATGAATCACACCATTCTAACACCCAAGTCCCTGGTCCGAAATCCTGGGCAGGATTCTCCCAGCCCTGGGCCGGGCCTGAGAATCCCGCGAACAGGCCACGCCGCCCCGATGCCATTGGCCCCGGCATGGTTGGCGCGGCGCCGGTCGCGGACCGCTCTACGCGGCCGGCCCGCCGATTCTCCGGCCCGGATGGGCCGAGCGGCCGTAAGAAAAGAGCCAAGTCCCGCCGATGCCGTTCAAACCTGCTCTGGGCCGGCGGGACCTCGGCATGGAAGGGTCAGGTGGCGGTCTGTGGAGGGGGGGTCCGACCTGGCCCGCGATCGTGGCACACCAATCGGCGGGTCGGCCTCTGTGGCTGGGGGCCTCCTTTCCTACACGCCGGCCCCTGTAGTCCTGCTCCATGTTGCGTCGGGGCCGGCGCGTTGGCTCCCGCGCCACTGCGCATGTCCTCGTTTGTGCTGGTGCCACTGCGCATGCGCGGATCTCGTGGCGCACAGTTCATGCCGGGATTGGCAGCTGGAGCGGCGCGAACCGCTCCAGCTGCCACGCTGACCCCCTGTAGGGGCCAGAATTAGTTCTGGGAGCGGCCCGATCACGCGACAGCGTTTAAGACAGCGTGGACACTCTGCCGCGTGATGGGAGAATTCCACACCCTGGACTTCAAGATGTTGCGCGGGTTATACCCGTCCCGCCAACGGTGCACGTCTGCTGCAGGTTTCCCAGTGATATGGGGTGGATTCAATGGGAAATACCATTGACAGCAATGACACAAGAAGATCCCATCACTGGTCTACGGCGGGCCACAGAGAAACTCTCTGCAGAGACACCAGACCATCTAGCCCGATGTGGCACCACCTCAAGGAACTGACTGACCTGCTCTAAGGCCCAGAACGACTTCTGTTATGACAAACGCAATGTGTAATTCGCACCATCAACTGATGGGTGAGCAAGTACTTGTCATGAATAATTGTTCAAATCCGAATTTGGGCTGCATTTATTGCTGAGGCATAAAGGTGAAGCTGTCAGACATCCAGAAAGCAGCAAGTGTGCGATGGTGCTGAATAACACATTCATTAAAGAGTAGGAAAAAGAGTCTTGAATGTGGAATACGTCTTTGGCACTGATATTCCTAATGTACTCACATCTAGAATGGAGAATTGAGTTGAATTCCATTTGGAAATGGCACTGCGTACCATCCATTAATTCACTGCCTTGGTAATGGCAGGCATTGAGTTAACCTATCCGGACAGTTAATCGTGTGCAAAGCCAGTGGTTTATATTTGGCACTTGGGATAATAATGACGGGGGCTGAGATTAAACAAAACGGACAGGGAATTGGGTAGGGAATCGTCAGTCGTTTGGAATTACACAAATAGCTGAGGGGGAGTGAGCTGAGTAGCTACGGGACAGAGTGCATGTGAATTACAGTAACAGATGTGGGGTTTGCCCTTGACCTTGATGCTAAGCCAGCTCATTAAGGGCCTCGAAGTTTTAAGACACTAAAAAAGTGGCTTATTGAGGGTTGAAATGGATCAGTTAAGATTGGATTGGCATGTGTGTTTATACTCCGCGCAATCAAGTCCAATTTAGGGAGTACACACCAGGCACTATTCCAAATAAAAGGTCAATGGTAAACACGTTGCATTGATTTGCAAGCAAGGGTACTGGGGCTATGTTGCCTTCTTTTTGTGTTACTGGTACAAGGTAGGATGTTCTTGTCTATTTCCCGCTCGCTGTACTGTGAAGGGATGGTGACAGCTCGCACTGCTGTTATGTGGCATGAGCCCTTCTTCTTATCTTCCCCTATATCTATCTCGAGGGAGGAGCTGCCCCCTGACTGGGCCAACTTCCAAAATAGTTTGCCCTCTGGTACTTCGTCTAAGTCGCTATTCATTGGTGAGTCCAACTCAACAGCTCATAAAAGCCACACAGTCAAGGCTGTGAACGCTCCGGAGAAGAGGCATATTGGATTCAAAACGTTAACCCTGTTTCTCTTTCCACGGTGTCATAATATACACACAAGTATATGATGCTGCACAGACAGGCATTGATTGACACACAGGATGACCAATGAACACACAGAACACAGCAGCCAATCACCAGACAGGACACGGCCACTATAAAGCCAGAGGGCACTAGTTTTCCCGCTCTCTTGGGATGCAGCCTCTGAGACAGTCAGAGCCCGTGAGCAACAACTAGAACATCCACCATGTGGTTGTCAGATAGTCTGGTCAGGTTGGCCTCAGGTCTCCAGTCAACTCAGCTTAGTGTCAACCCACAGTTAAAGTATGTATAATAGTTAAGAGTTCAATAAAATAGAGTTGCATTTCTTCAAGTGTTGGAAGCCTGTCTCTCTCACTGCTGCAGTAAACGCAGTCCTCGCAGACACAGCTTACCCAACACATCACACGGATGCTGCCAAACCTGCCGGGTTTTTTCCCCCAGCATTTTCTGTTTTCAGTACAGTCAAGTCTGCCCCACTCCCAGTGCCTCTACTGCTCTCCCGATAGATCAGTGCAGATGGGGCATTCAAGGTCTTCCTGGTGTATCTGTCTCAACTTCTCCCTGTTGAGCTATTGGACATATTGAGCCTTGCTTTGCCGAGTGATGAGAGTGCCATTAATATTAACACTAGCAAGTTTCATTGTATTACCGTCCAAACAAATTTGGACAATATGCTGCCGAAGCAGCACGGTAGCATTGTGGATAGCACAATTGCTTCACAGCTCCAGGGTCCCAGGTTCGATTACCAGCTTGGGTCAATGTCTGTGCGGAGTCTGCACATCCTCCCCGTGTGTGCGTGGGTTTCCTCCGGGTGCTCCGGTTTCCTCCCACAGTCCAAAGATGTGCAGGTTAGGTGGATTGGCCATGATAAATTGCCCTTAGTGTCCAAAATTGCCCTTAGTGTTGGGTGGGGTTACTGGGTTATGGGGCTAGGGTGGAGGTGTTGACCTTGGGTCGGGTGCTCTTTCCAAGAGCCAGTGCAGACTTGATGGGCCGAATGGCCTCCTTCTGCACTGTAAATTCCATGATAATTCTATGAATGAGAACAAGAGTATTATGCCACAAGGTGCAGAATGTATTACCTTGCTGCTAAAGCTGCGTCTCTAAAATTCAAATTGCTGCGGGTGCTGGAATCGGAAACAAAAAGAGGAAATGCTGGGAAATCTCAGCGGGTAGGTCAGCCTCTGCGGAGTGAGAGTGCAGCTAATGTTTCGAGTCTGGAATGCTGTCAGACCTGCACAGACATTTTCTCTTTTTCTTGCTGCTCAGTAAACTCTGGGTGAGGTCAGTCAGAGCTTAATTGCTGCCTGGTGAGCATGTTAGCTGATTGAATGGTTTTATTCATTTTCAGCTACAGTCAGTGAGCACATTTTTACATCTGGAACAAAGTGTGATACTTGGCATGTGCCATCTGCAGTTTGACAGATGCATGTCAGTTGCAAGATGTACATATGTAAAAATAGTGAGAGATGCAGTCACGTAATATCGCTCTGCACACTTTATTGCGACAGCCCACAAGATAGCTTACATGCTACATTGACATGACACCACTCTGATTACAACATTTAAGTACCACAAAATGAAAATCAAACAATAGGCAGATCCAAGTATCAACGTACGTGATGATAAAATTGTCTGTTGTACTGAAAAACTCTAAAACAAATGAAATCTTATTCTGGGAATACTGTTGCGCAGAGCAGCAATAGGTGATTCATCACAGGCCTTTACCACACATCTGTTGAAATTTGAAGTTTTGAGTTGTTCTGTGAACGTTGAGGTTCAATTGCTCAACTGCCATTGTGCAGAAAATAAATAGTGATTTTAAACAGCGCAGATAAATTTCCAAAAGCTAAAAGCGATTGTCACCGTGATTAGTTTGAGGAGATCCGAAAAGACAAATCATTTTCTGGATAGAAGCAAATTACTGTGAATGCTGGAATCTGCAACAAAATCAGAAAGTGCTGGACAATCTCAACAGGCCTGAAAGCATCTGTGGAGAGAGGAGGGAGGAAACGTTGTGAGTCTGGATGACTCTTTGTCAAAGCTGGAGACAAAGAGTCAAAAAGACTCGAAACATTAGCTCCCTTGTCTCTCCACAGATGCTGTCAATCATTTTCTGGAACTGTTTCTAAAGGTGCTTCCTCCTCCAAACAACAGCAGGTAGCGTGTCTTCTGACTCCGCAACGTCTGTCTATCATCTACAAAGCACAAGTTAGGAGTGTGTTGGAATACTCTCCTGGATGAGTATAACTCCAAAACGCTCGGGGCGGCCCGGTGGTGTAGTGGTTAGCACTGCTGCCTATGGCGCTGAGGACCCGGGTTTGATCCCGGCCCTGGGTCACTGTTTGTGTAACGTTTGCACATTTTCCCCCGTGTCTGTGTGGGTTTCACCCCCACAACCCAAACATGTGCAGAGTAGGTGGATTGGCCACGCTAAATTGCAGAAATAAATAATTGGGTAATCTAAATTTTTTAAAAACCCTCCAAAATACTCAAGAAGATCGACACCATGCAGAACAAAGCAACCCTCTTGATTGACACCCGGTCCGCAAACATTCGCTCCCTACACCACGGTGACAGCCGTGTGTACCATCAACAAGCTGCACTGCAGCAACTCAACAAGACTCCTTCGACAACACCTTCCAAACCATGACCTCTACCATTTAGAAGGACATGGGCAGCCGATACCTGGGAACGCCGCCACCTAGAGGCTCCCCTCCAAGCCATTTATCATCCTGTCGTAGAAATTAATCGCTGTTCCTTAATTGTCGCCGGGTCAAAATCCTGGGGCTCCCTCCCTAACATTGTCAGTATACCTACATCATATGGACGATTCAAGAAGTTGACTCACCATCACTCTCTCAAGGGCAATTAGGAATGACAGCTCAGATCCCAGGAACGAATAAACAAAACAATATCGCAGATTCCATTTTTAGAGTTCACTTGTGATGGTTTTGTTTTTCATGGAGTCGAACTGTGTTGACTAACGATTAGTTTACGAGTATATGACAATGGACAGTTGACAACTCGTGACCTGTTGAACAGGAAAGGATACCCAAGAATTGGAACATAGATCTGTGTTTTACTTGCCTGTATATCACACTCAGGTTAATATAAATCTGCCCTGCTAAACCTCTGAAGTACTGCCAGTGGCTGTACAGTATTTGGTAGAAGTCCAAGTACAAATTCACCACACTCGGGAAATTCCACATGGAAGTTCAGTCAGTATGTGTCATGACTCCAGCTCACTTTAAGGTAAATTTGCCAATGCCTTGCTCGAATCACAGACTGAGGAACCTCTCTAGTTTATGCTACTATTAGGCAAGGCTTGCCACTCAGGACTGAGGATTGTTAACGTTACCTTTATATTTTATAAAGTAAAGTAAAGTCCCAGGTGACCATAGGCTGCTTTCCCCTTTGAGGGGGGGGGGGGGGGGGAGAGCTGAGTGGTGGTGATTTAACCTGAGGCTTACCACACCTCAGGCGAGGGGTGAGAAGACCAGGGCTTCCTGAATAACATCAGCCGATACGGGAATCGAACCCGTGCTGCTGGCCTCGCCCAGCATCACGAATCAGCTGTCCAGCCAACTGAGCTAAACCGGCCCCCAACATTTTATAGAGGCTACAATACAGGCCTATGTGGGTAAAAAGCCCATCAGTCAACCTTTAAGGGGGATAGCTTTACATGGACTTTACAACACAGCAATACATTTTCTAGCCCAATTGTCCGTGCTGGTGTTTACACTTCCCGCAAGCCTCCTCCTACTCGAGTTAATTTAACCCTATCAGCTTCTCCTTCTATCCCTTTCTCCTCCACGTACTTATCCAACTTGCCCTTGAATGTATCAAATAGCTGTTTGATGCCACGGCAAAGCTGAACCCTGATGGATGGATGGACCGGAGCAACATGAAAAGTCACAAACACAGAAAATACCGGACAATCTCAGCAGGTCTGACAGCCTCTGTGGAGGAGAGAAAGGGCAGCTTTGACAAAGAGTCACCCAGACTCGAAACTTTAGCTCCCTTCTCTCTTCACAGGTGCTGTCCGACCTGCTGAGATTGTGCAGCGTTTCCTGTTTCTGTTTCAGATTCCAGCATCTGCAGTAATTTTCTTTTATCAATATGAAAAGCCAGCTGGATTGAATGGACTTTTTCTTCCTCCTAGATCTGGACCTTGGTGCAAAAATAACTATTTATCTAGCTAGATCCTGTAAACTGAAGTCCTTTCTGGATGGGCAAAATATAAATGTTCTAATGAAAATAATCTCAAAGGTGGTCATGATGACATATGGTTGAGTTTCCACGTGTTTAGCTTTAAAGGTCATCATTAATGGTTCTTTATCTCATTTTTATCTTTCCCAGAGACCTTTGGAGAAACCTGATGGCCTTGATGTGTCAGACCAGAGCAAAGAACATCCTCAGCATCTGTGCGAGAAGTGCAAAGTTCTGGGCTATTACTGTCGCCGGGTGCAGTGAGTGGTACACAAGACCTCGTAGCCACCGCCATCGCCAACCCCACCCGCCCGCACGCCTCCCTCTCCCAACACCGCTTACGAGTCCTCAGACTACACATCCAGTCGAAAGATGAATTCACCAAAATCTCGCTCGAGACAGAAAACAAAGTGGCCTTAAATTGGTAGAATGTGACTCTTTCCTCCGTGTGTGCATATTCCCAGGTTGTATTTATAGTATTAACTACCAGAAACAGTATTACCAATAGCAATCTAAAGTGGCACCTCCAATGGGGTGTCTTGCCTGCTCTTTGTTTACAGAGACTTTGTACGTGAAGCCAGTGTAGGGGAAAGAACATACTGGGCTCAAAGGCTGATACTTTAAACCAAACCCCTTCTGTGCCATTACTAATCTGTAAGCCGGTAGTACAAGTCCATTTGCTGTGAATTGGCACATGGCTTGAGAACTTTGACCCCCACCCCAGCTCTTTGTGACAAGAAAACTGGCACGCATCAGTATTAGAAGAGTACAAAATAAAATATGGTTATTGGCAAGTGATTATAATGAAGACTGACAAATATGTGTCTGGTATTGTAGAGAATGAAGAGTAGACTGAATAGGGAAAGAGTCGTGGTTAACTCTTGGGTGACTGAATAATATGTTTGAACGTACAGCGCATTATCAAAACTGGAGTGAAATCCCTGGGTATCCGCATAAAGTAACTACAGCGGCACGATATGATACTGTGAATTTCTATAAGAACTTTTAAATCTTGAAGATATCACTGAACACGAGGTGCCTTCGTAATTCCATGCCTTTAACTTATCTGTGGAGTTCAATTTTTAAATGTTATTTATCGTCCCATCATTTCAAAAGTAAATTTTATTTTTCCACTTTTTTGGCTGCACTTCCCCATGAAGTTAGCGCATATTTAGTCTCAGCTCGCATCTGGTTCTGCTCTTTCCACTGCTGCCCCGGGTGTGGCTGCTAAGTAGTTTAAGACTGCAACCTGGAGGGACTGCCTCCCCCATTCATTCCCCGCATGGGGAAATGCCAGATCTTGTTTTAAGTACCTCTCCCCAGGCCATTTATCTGAAATGTCCAGATTGAGTGTGTGAGGGGAAGAGGCGAGGCAGAACGATCTGGTGGGCAGCACGGTAGCATGGTGGTTAGCATAAATGCTTCACAGCTCCAGGATCCCAGGTTCGATTCCCGGCTGGGTCACTGTCTGTGTGGAGTCTGCACGTCCTCCCCGTGTGTGCGTGGGTTTCCTCCGGGTGCTCCGGTTTCCTCCCACAGTCCAAAGATGTGCGGGTTAGGTGGATTGGCCATGCTAAATTGCCCGTAGTGTCCTATAAAAAGTAAGGTTAGGGGGGGGGTTGTTGGGTTACGGGAATAGGGTGGATACGTGGGTTTGAGTAGGGTGATCATTGCTCGGCACAACATCGAGGGCTGAAGGGCCTGTTCTGTGCTGTACTGTTCTATGTTCTATGTACCGCAGCAAAGCCCATCGCAGGATGCACTGCCCCTTTGCTTAGAGCTGTCTTGCCTAGTGATGAAGAGAGTGGGATATCATCACGCGCCCTTTCCTCCCCCCCCTTTCCCCAAAGTGTCACACTGTTCCAGGGTGTGGAGGCATGTAGCACATTAATGCTGTAATAACCTCCGACCATAATTTAGAGACACTGGAACGTTCCAAACCCAGCATCGGTGATGTGAAGAAATATCGATTAACCATCACAACCACCATTTTCTGTTCTTCCCCCAACGAGATACAAAGTTATTTATTAGATTTTCCATACGTTTTGAGACGTGTCCTTCCGGTTGCCCACGTAAATTCCTGTGTCACACTCGTTACTGGTCGAGGAATCAGACAATTCGTGAAAAGTAATCAATCTTTAATTTACTTGAAAAAGGCACAACATCTCCACCTTGTGACCTTAATGGGCCACTCCAAGATTTCACATAAATGCACATTGTCATCAGCAGAGGAGTTAAAGGCTGAATTTTATGGTCAGCGCCATATCATAGAATTTCATAAAATTTACAGTGCAGAAGGAGGCCATTCGGCCCATCGAGTCTGCACCGGCTCTTGGAAAGAGCACCCTACCCAAGGTCAACACCTCCACCCTATCCCCATAACCCAGTAACCCCACCCAACACTCAGGGCAATTCTGGACACTAAGGGCAATTTATCATGGCCAATCCACCTAACCTGCACATCTTTGGACTGTGGGAGGAAACCGGAGCACCCGGAGGAAACCCACGCACACACGGGGAGGATGTGCAGACTCCACACAGACAGTGACCCAAGCTGGAATCGAACCTGGGACCCTGGTGCCTGCTGTGCGTTACACTTTCCCACAGACTTTCGGGGGGCTTTTACATTTGAACTCGGAGTTAGGAATCCAGAACTGCCCGGTACCCTCTACAGGGAATGTGGGACCTATATGAACAAGACATGTAACAATGTACCTCCTTAAGCAATCAAATAGAATAATCGTTAATAAGGCTGTGTTAGGCGGCACGGAGGTGCAGTGGTTAACACTGCTGCCTCATGGCGCTGAGGACCCGGCCCTGGGTAACCGTCTATGTGGAGTTTGTACATTCTCCTCGTATCTGCGTGGGTCTCACTCTCACAATCCAAAAAAACGTATAGGGTAAGTGAATTGGCCACGCTAAACTGCCCCTTAATTGGAAAAAAAAAAGAATTGGATACTCTAAATTAAAAAAAAGATTATATTACCGCTGACATTGACGGGTGATTCATAGAATTATCATAGAATTTACAATGCAGAAGGAGGCCATTCGGCCCATCGAGTCTGCACCAGCTCTTGGAAAGAACACTCTACCCGAGGTCAACACCTCCACCCTATCCCCATAACCCAGTAACCCCACCCAACACTAAGGGCAATTTTGGACACTAAGGGCAATTTATCATGGCCAATCCACCTAACCTGCAGATCTTTGGACTGTGGGAGGAAACCGTAGCACCCGGAGGAAACCCACGCACACACGGGGAGGATGTGCAGACTCCGCACAGACAGTGACCCAAGCCGGAATCGAACCTGGGACCCTGGAGCTGTGAAGCAATTGTGCTATCCACAATGCTACCGTGCTGCCCTTAGGGTAATAGAAAAGGTGGAATGTACAACAATCAACATCAAGAGGGAAATGCTATTCAACAAACTCTTGGGATTCAGGGCAGACAAGTCCCCAGGGCCTAATGGCCTACATCCTAAGGTGTTAAAGGGTAAGTGGATTGGCCACACTAAATTGCCTCTTAATTGGAAAAAAATAATTCGGTACTCTAAATGTATTATTTAAAAAAAAGCAAGGCTGTAAGTTAAAATAGTCAACTCAATATCCAATCATGTATGGAAAGTGAAATAAAGTGAAGGAATAAAAGATGGGATGAAGAGAGAAAGTTAAAAGAGACAGAAAGAAACAGTAAAAATGCATTAGGGACGGGATTCCCCGTCGGCCGACGCCGGAATCGGGAAAGGCGATTGGGCACAGAAACACGCATGAGGCGGAAATCGTGGCCAGCGCCGGGCACCCGACAGAATGCCATGATCCGGTGCCTTGGCAGCGCCGTCAATGCATTCTTCTCCACATGTACAGTAAACACCGCTGACAGATCATTAACGGGCCTGGCTCGGTATTCTCTGGGGCTCCGCCAGGAGTAATTACCGACGGCGTGTTTCACTTGTGATTTTAAAAATAGGGAAGCATGTGCCGTGGCTGTTGAGGGAGAGAGAGGGGGGGAACGCAAAATGTCCAACATCGTTGAAGTGTGCTGACGGTTGTGCTGCTGTCTGGGAAGGGGGGTAGTGGGATCGGCCAGGAGCTGGGCCATGGGGTCAGAGGTGGATGGGTATGGACCACCATTGCCTCAGCTTGCAAGGCAGCCGTGCTGCTGCGCAAGTCGCTGACTTCCCACTGTGAACGTAGTGCCATGGGTCGTATGCAGGCCATCCCCTAGATATCCTCTGGCCCCAGTCAGCCCATCATCAGAATGGGCACACCAAAGTGCACCCAGTGCCATCTTGTTGGCTTGAATGAGTGTGTGTGGGGAGTGGAGTGCAAATATGCGGCTGTAGCTTGTCAGCCTCTCGAGTGCCGATCCCGACCCCGGTGAATCGGACACCATTTTTCATTGGAATCAGCCGTGTTCCACGTGGGGCTGGTGCTAGCCCATTAACTGTCCGGGATTGCTCCAGGACTGGCACAGATTTTGCTGTCGTAGAAGTCCAGCGATCCTGTCCCGTCATCAACACTTATTCTCGGAAATTGAGAACCCCGCCCTAGATTTATAAACTTTAAAAAAATTCCTAACAATTGTTAAAATCTGAAGGAATGCTATTCCGCACTTGTAAATTTTCAGTGCCAGATGTTGTTTTTTCAGTAATTAAGACCAACTGGGCTCTTGAAAAATTATTTACACTTGAATCGGCAAGCTGCAACTTCCTCTGTTGCGTTTTGTGTACACAATTGCAGTAACCTCATCCCTTCTACCTGATTGAATGGTAGATCCCATTGCGGGATTCTAGTGTAGTGTAGCTTCTGGAGGAGCAGGACAACTCAAACAGATTTTCAGATTTAATTCGGCATGTGTGGTCCCCAGAAATTGCCGTCCAATTTATTTTTTCATAAGTGAAAAACAATAGGTTCACCATTCCTTACACTGCAGAATCCAGGCTGTTGTGTTTTACGTGGATTGATGTTCACCATTGTATATCCTGATCAATTTAAAAGATAACTGAATTACAAGGGAATTGCAGAACATCAACTCTTCCTCTTTTTTTATTTAAACATTAAAAAAAAATTGAACTCCTCAGATAAATTTAGTTTCACCGTTTAGAATGAAAGGCCTTTTTTCCCTATTACAATGTGCCATTTCTTCTGCGTGCCATGCACTGTGATCTCTTTACTCTAAGCACTGGCATGATGCCTTACTGAGATGAACTGTTGCCTTAAAGTTTCCTACAAGCCATTAAACTAATGAAATAAAAAATTAAAAGCTGCCTGGGGTTTAAAATAGCCCCTGAAATTCACAGTAGGTCAGTCGACATCTGTAAAGTGGAAGAACAGGGTAATAGAATATCATGGGTCAATCTTTTCGCCTTTTCATTCCCTCCTCTCCCACCTTTTTCCCCCTACTCTTAAAATGCTCTGTATCTTTCAGACACCAGTATTGATCAAGGACTTTTCACAGATGCTGACTGGCCTGATGCGCATTTCAACCATTTACTCTTTTTTTCACAATATTCATTCTGTTGGATAAAACATACAGGTTCTGGAGACGGAAGCTTCATTTCATAAATTATTCCCCCCCCCCCCCCCCCCCCCCCCCCCCCCCCCCCCCCCCACAACTCCCCTCCCATCTCCTTGGAGCCAAGCCCCATTCGCTTCTCTGGATGGTTCAGTGGGACACTTGCTCCCTCGGTCTCTCCTCATGGCCCTCTTGAGTGAGCTGTCAATTCACGAGGGAGAGCGACTCTGCTCACCACCTGTCTCTGGTGAGACGCTCAGCCTTTGCCTCCTTGCAATCAAACAAACCAACACTCTGACTGAGATCTCAGCTGTAAGGAATCACATCAGCAAACCCCACAAAGATATGCTACTGTTATCTGACGCAAATGGTTAAAACTATTCTTATGTACAATACTTGGGCATATCTGTATATCAAACAGACAGTGATGATGCGGACAAGACAGCAGTTAACAAAGGTTGGCCATGTTATTGATTTTTATCTTTACTGTTGCTAACCAGACTCGAGATGAAATATTTTTTAGGCACACACACGCATATCACACACATACACAGACATGTACACAAACATGCACACACACTTTCAGACAGTCATGGAGAAAACAGCATGTGCATGCAAAAGCCCACAACATTCTCCCTCCGCCGCCTCCTAACTCTGCCTCTTTCGTCATCCCTCAAAATGGGGGCATGGGTGCGGGGTAATGTTAGCAGTCGGTGTGAGTCATGGAATGAGGAAAAGTGCAGCTCCCACCACAGCCCTGACACCTGGGTGCCTGGTCAACCGAAGTATCTAGCCGTACTTTCTTCTTTTGTAGGTAGGTTCCAGTGGAACAGGATCAAACAGCTACCTGATTTCCAGGCACTTAATTCTCGGCCGCAACTGAGAGACAGACTGCATACCTTAAAAGGTGCTTGTGGCAGAGGTAGGGAGATGAGTGTCCAGTCACCTGAACACTTCTGACAGAACTATTAACTCAGTACCTAAAGGGTTAACCTAGACTGACATGTCAGAAAACTGACAAGAAACTTATACGCTAAGTATGTGAGTATGAAAGTGAGGTTTTTAAGGGACAATCAAGAAAATGAAGAGTGTGGAGTTTTTAGCTATATTGGATATATTTACCCATATATGATGTATTCTGAATTCTGCTTGCAGATGTATTTATCTTAAGTATTACTGACTATATAGTCGTTTGTTTGGATTTTTATACTGTGTGTGTATTTTGGAAATCTTCTAGATGTTAAAAATTTTAATGTTAACAAATATTTCTTATGAAGCCAAGTTCCTATCTCTCCAAGTTCCTGTTTATCTGCAGTAACCTTTTTTGTATATATTCAGGGGCATGAATTTTAGGGTCCTGTTCTTTTGAGGTTTTTTTTTCTGAAAATAACGTGGATTTTTTTTAAAAAGATTTTTTTTTTCAAAAGACCTTTTCTACTAAATTACTAACACAACTGAGAGTTTTCTTGAATATTTTACAAACCAAGGTTATAGCCAAAAGAAAATATTATTTATCGGAGAAAAGTCTCTTTTTCTACAGGTCATTGTCTGTATAAAGTATGCAACCAGAGTAATCTGACTAGGAAGGTAAATAATGATGTTTAAAACAGATGATTATTGTATGAAAGTTGGTACATAATTCTTTGGGGAAGAAAAAGTGAACCCTTACAATTCTTGAAGCCATATATTGAAATCGGGATGAAAATATTATCAGTATTAATTAACCTGCATTTATTCCAATGTTTAAACTAATTCTAGTTTTATTCTATTAATACATTACAGTTTATATATGTGTATTTTGGAAAATAACTGCCATTTAAGCTAGCAGTCTTGTATTAGATTGTTCAAAAATAACAAGCAACTATTGTACATCTGTTACCAGGAAGGCAACAATTGCTGTTATGTCGAGGAATGTGCATATTGATGTTAAGAAAACGCGACCATTTATTTGATTGCTATTATATAGGCAGAGACAAATTGGATGTTTTGTAAGCAAAACACTTTGTACTACCAGAAGATTGAAACACATTTTTCTTTGTTTAAAGAGGAAGACTCATAAAAGAGTAATTTTAGATATTTAACTGGTAGATGGAAATCCACCACTGTGCAACTATGAAACTGTGAGTTAGCCTCGTACGCCTGGTCTATTGGTGCATGCAAGAACCCTGTGCCGTCAAACTGACAAGAAACGGATGCTGCAAATGCCCTTTCCCTTCAATTGTTCCACAGCAGTTTATCTGTGGGAGCGACACAGGCTCAAGTCGGGGAAAGCGCACAGGGGTGCGACTAAACCATTTGAACACGTTGATAGTGTAGACTATGCATGTACATTGCTAGGGCAGGAATATGAGAGCATTTAAAGTCTTTTATTTTTTAATCATAGCCTTACTGCAAGAGTTAGATGTTTCTGAATGCCAAGGGAGTTTGCAAAAAAAAAAAAAGTACTTGAACTTAACTTGCTGAAGAATCTTCTAGGAATAAAAAAAAACCCTTCACTACATTTTCTTATAGTTGTATTACACTGACTAATATTGTATCAAGCATTCTGCTGCTGCTTAAGGTTGTAGTCTCAAATGAAGAATAAGGTATTATATATATTTGGAACTTTCTGTAGACTGTTTGTAACCAGCATGCCTTTTTCAGTTCAACTTGATGGGATTGTTTACTTATTATTTCTAGATAACAGTGTTAAGACTTTTTTTGTACAGCTGTAATGTATGGGCAGACTCAGAGGAACTGGGTAATGGAAGTAAAACGTCCTGTATATGAAGTGTTATAAACAGCCAGTTCAATATGGACGGATGTTACCCTCTCTCATTAATGTCCATTACAATGGCATTCCGTCATGTGCCTTACTTTATGCTGGTTAGTATAAGCCCGCTTATCGAACTTTTAATGGTATTCTATTTGTGCATTAAACCAATGCAAAAATACAGATTATTTTGAGTTTGTGTTTAATTTCCTGCGCCTCATTTGTGTTTAGTAGAACACCGTGCCTGTTCAGGTACCACGCGACGCAGTGCAGCCCCCAGTGGAACTCTGTCTGGTCCCTGCCAATGCAATCACCCCAATTCTCAAGACTGAGAGATGGGCTGCCAGTATTGCCCTCTGTCCCACTGGTAATGCCGAGCCACGTGCCAGAAGTGTTTGTGCGCAGGAGCGGCATGTGGCACAGTGGTTAGCACTGGGACTGCGGCGCTGAGGACCCGGGTTCGAATCCCGGCCCTGGGTCAAAGACCGTGTGGAGTTTGCACGTTCTCCCCGTGTCTGCGTGGGTTTCGCCCCCACAACCCAAAGATGTGCAGGTTAGGTGGATTGGCCAAGCTGAATGGCCCCTCAATTGGAGAAAAAAATAATTGGGTATTCTAAATTTAAAAAAAAAAGAAATATTTGTGTGCAAGGATCAAAGATCTGTCACTGAGCCCAGATAGGGACAGTTTTTGTACTCTGTGGATTCGCTGTTAAGATTCTGATTCTGGAACTTGTCAGGAAGCACCCCCTTGCACAAGGGGCAAGTGAGAACCTGGAACTCTCTCCCTCAAGACGCTGTTAACGGCAATAAGTCAAATCTTTAAAAAGTTGAAACCCGAGGTAGATATTATTGTTCAATAAGAGAATGAAGGAACATGGAGCAAAGGTATCCATATACCATATAAATGCAACTGAGGTACAGATTGGCCAAGAGGTAATCAAATCAGGCCGAGTGACCTACCCCTGTGTTTTTGTGTGACCAGAGTATCCTACTTTTATTTTGTAACTTAGCATCTGCTCTTTGAATACTAATCCCCTGACTCTCCCGTCCACAGTTCAGGTGAATATCCAAGGAGCAGGGGAGTTCTCAATGTCCTGACCAACATTCATCCCTCCACGAAGACCACCAAACAATCTAGATTGCCGATCATTTACACCTGTTGTGTACAAAGTTGCTGTCACGATTTCACAGCAGTGATTACACCCCAAAACTAATTCCTTGGCTGGAAAGAACTTTGAACGGTGTTTATTGAAACAAGATCTTTTTTCAACAACTTGACATTTATCCTCAATTTAGCAAGTTTTTTTTCTGTCGATTAAATACCAGACCTTAAATCCAAACTATGAAATGAATGAGACAGTGTTCTTTATTTCATTCTTTCATGGAATGTGGGCATAGCTAGCCAGGCCAGGTATTTGTTGCTTATCCCTAATTGCTGTTGAACTGAGTGGCTTGCTCGGTCTAGCTGTGGATCTGGAGTCACATGTGATGAGACCACCAATTCACACGACACGTGGTTAGAAGTGAACAGTGGTTTTAATCGTCTTACAACAGAGCCTGCCTGTGACAAGATGAACTCCAGATGAACTGGCAGGCAGGCTCTCAGCATCAACCTTTATACTTCCGATTAGGGGGAGGAGCCATGGGTGGAGCCAAGGGTGGAGCCCAGTACAAACTCCCGTACACTCCCAGTGCATCTCCCCCTAGTAGCAGAGCAGCGCAACTGCTCGTGTGCCGAGCTTACAGACACATAGTACAGCATGTGTAATACAGTGTGAATTACGCTACTGTGCTTCACCACAACATGTAGGCCACACCAGGTAAGGCTGGCAGATTTCCTTCCCTAAAGGACATTAGCGATCCAGATGTTTTTTTTTTGACCACAATCAACAATTGTGGTCATCATTAGACTTTTAATTAATTCCAGTGGTGGGATTTGAACCCAGGTCCTCAGAGCGTTAGTCTGGGTCTCTGGATTTCTCCCCCCGCCCCGAAGAAAATTTATCGGAGTGAGGGACGACCAGTGTGAAACCCAATTGGTCTCCAAAGGAGTGCAACTGACGAGCCGATCTTCCAGAGGAGCTCAGGTGAGTGCATCGCTCGGGAGGGGGGGGGGGGGAGGAAGGGGGGGGGGGGGCACAGTCAGCCTTGGGCACTAATGTCCGTGCAGTGCTGGGGGAGGGGTTTTTGCATGGGGTGGCGGGGGGAGGGGGGTTGAAAGTTGCTTTTTGTACACTGGGGCGGCCTTTAGAAATGGCTTCCCCATCTACCAAACCCTAAGTTGTTGGTGGAGCCTGCCCCACCTGTGTGACCTTGTGGGACCTGCCCCTTGCTGTTCTATGTCCCGACGACAGGGCGGGGAAAGCTACATTGGTGCTGATGACTTCAAAGCTGCTTTTCCCGCCCACTGTCGACCTTTTCTGAATTTAGGGAAAACTCAGCTCTGAGCAATTAAATGAGCTCATAACAAAAATGATTAAGCAGGAGATAATGCCCATGGATGGATTAATTTATTAATTATGAACCGATGGCCCTTGTCCTATTTTCTTCTTTTTCATTAGGCGCAGGTGTCATGTGAGAGTACCTTCAAGAAATGGGTGTTTACAAATGGGTGTGTATATAAATATCTGTACTGAGAGTACCTTTAAGAAATGGGTGTTTTTTACTGCAGTGATGTCAGAGTGTGGGTGGAGCTGGGCTGTCTGTCAGCTTTTTACTTTCGCTTTAGGCTTTTTGCTGCAGGGTGGGTTTGATTTCATTTTAGTTTTGGTGAAGCTGCAATCACAGCAGGCTGTGTGTGAATCTCTGCAAGCTTATGAATGTCCATTTGCTGATTTCAATGCGGTAACTGTTCTCAGTAAGGAAATTAAACCTGAGGTGCTTCTGTTAAAGGTTTTGTTTTTAAATCTTATGGATGTTAAAACATAGAACATAGAACATAGAACAGTACAGCACAGAACAGGCCCTTCGGCCCTCAATGTTGTGCTGAGCCATGATCACCCTACTCAAACCCACGTATCCACCCTATACCCGAAACCCAACAACCCCCCCTTAACCTTACTTTTATTAGGACACTACGGGCAATTTTAGCATGGCCAATCCACCTAACCCGCACATCTTTGGACTGTGGGAGGAAACCGGAGCACCCGGAGGAAACCCACGCACACAGGGGGAGGACGTGCAGACTCCACACAGACAGTGACCCAGCCGGGAATCGAACCTGGGACCCTGGAGCTGTGAAGCATTTATGCTAACCACCATGCTACCCTGCTGCCCCTAAAGGAAAGCTTTCCTCCGGAGCACCTCACACCAGAACCCCCTCCTCCATATCCTCTCCCAACTCTTCCACTTTGCTTTGGTCCCTTCCAGTGGTGCCTTCTCCTCTTCCAAAATAGCTCCGTAAACCGCTGACACTACCCCCTTCTCCAGTCCCCCATACTTCGCTCCCAGCTCCTTCAATCCCGCAAAGCAACCCCCAAGAAATAAATCTTTTAGTGTCCTAATTCCTTTCTCCTCCCATCTCCGAAAATTTCCATCCCACTTCCCTGGCTCAAATCTATGGTTCCCCCGAATCGGCATTTCCCTTGACCCTGCCCCCAACCCAAAGTGCTGTCAAAACTGCCTTCAAATTCTCAACAAAGCTATTACTACCGGTCTCCCTGAGTATCTCCCCGGCCCCCTACCCAAACTCTCCTCCATTCTGACCCATTGGGAGTCAACCCCTCTGACCCAGCTCCACACCTTCTCCACGTTCGCCGCCCAGTAATAATACATCAGGTTCGGAAGTCCCAACCCCCCTGCCTGCCTTCCTCTCTGTAGTAACACCTTTCTAACTCTGGCCACCTTTCCTCCCCATATGAACGAGGTAATCATCCCTTCAATCTCTCTAAAAAATGCTCTTGGGCAGGAAAATTGGCAGGCATTGTATAATAAACAGGAATCGCGGCAGCACATTCATTTTAACTGCCTGTGCCAACCCGCTAATGACAGAGGGAGACCGTCCCACCTTGCCAGATCAGCTTTCACCCTCCCCAAACTAGAAATGTTATACCTACGGAGCCCCTCCTCAATCAGAGATGATTTAACTCCCAGTGCCCATTTCATGAGTCTGCTTTTAGTTTTTAGCACTGCTCTGTGTTTTTCAGTCCTCCCTCCGCATTGGAAACTCAGTCAGATAAAATTAGCAGAAGAAGAAATAGAATTGCATTTTTCCACATCTCAAATTTGCATTTGATGTTTGCAAATTCACAGAAGGTCTGTAACAGGATTCCGAACATTTTAACTTTATATTCTGTCCTCTGGCCACACACTAAACCGACCTCACGGCTGCCAGTTGTTTAAAACTTAAATGTCCATCCTATAAAATCCCTCTTCCTTATCTCGTCCCTCCATGGTCTAGTATTTCCCCACATCCCCGTCTCTGCAACCTTGGTCCTTTGTCGACTTCCCTCGCTCTCGAGCCACTGTCTCCGGCCTCCCATCCGACTTCGCCCCACCATCTGTGACAGGCCCCGCAGCCATTCCAGCCCAACCTCGCCTCCCACCATCTCCCTGCTCCCCTCAACAGCTTGAAAAACCGCCTCGAAACCCGTCTTCCTTTCAACTAGGCCTTCAATTCCCCCTCCCTCGCCTCTCCTGCCAGAACTTTCCATTGGCTCTTTTATTACTTTTGTCTCTTCTGACCCCGCCCCGAGTAAGGGGCTTCGGGACAACTCTGGTGCTGGGAATTGCGATGTCAGTTGTTGTTGTAAGAGAAGGAACTAGCCCATTGCCTTCTCACCAATGGTTAGGATTTAACAGTCCACATCACCATCTGTGGCAGTTCTGTCTGATTTAGAGTCCGCATCCTTTCGTTTGAAAAAAAAATGCTTATTTCTAGAAGTAATGAACAACATCAATAATGCACGTCCTGTAAAACATGCCGCCTGTAATATCCAGCACATTAATCAAGAGACTTTTCCTGTTGAACTTTCCAGGATCTGGTAATGGATGTTACTGAAGAAAATAGAAAGACTTGCAATTCTGTCGCACTCTTTACTGCCTCCTGTATGTCCCAAAGTACTATGTAGCAAATGGAGCACTGTCGAAGTGTAATCATTGTTGTAATGTTGCACAGCAAGATCCCAGAAACAGCAGTGAGCGAATTACCAAATAAATCTGTTTTTGTTATGTTGTGGAGGGATAAATATTCAGTTGGAATTGTCTCCGGAATAGCTCCATGGGTCTTTTAGATCTACCCGAAAAGGCACAAGAGGCCTCGGTTTAAAGTCTCTTTCGAAAGAATGCATCGTCAATAATGCAGCACTCCCTCAGCACTGAACTGGAGTCAGCCTTGATCCCTACTTGAGGCCAGGTGTGGGGCTTGAACCTGAGACGTTCTTTCACATGTCAGGTTGCCAGTACTTCCCTGTATATGACACACATGTGCTTTGCATCCTTATTTGCATTAGCACAATTGACAAAATCAGACCTCAAGAAATTATCTTTATACTGCTTTGTTCCCAAGTTAAGCTTCTTCTTTGTAGGTTGTTAATCAGAGGCCTTTGGGCTCTGTACAGAGCTAACACCAGCACTGCTCTAACCTGCCGTGGATTCTCCTGAGATGCTCTCTCCAGCAGATTCAAATATATCAACCTTTGCAACCTTACAAAATCCCTCCAAATAAGTGAGTCGACTTACCCACTGAGTTTAAAAGTTAAACCCCAATGTGGGTGTGGGTGGCCGCCATTTTGCAATGCTATCTGCTTCTGCCATAAAGAATGGCTGTGTCTTAAACTCCCGTGCACCTTCACACCACAGCCCGTAGCGCCTGCTTGATCCCTTATCCACAGTTATATGGTACCAGTAAATAAAACACACACTCGTGGGGTGCAAGTTTGACTCTGACCACTAATACGGGTATAACATGTCACGCCTGAGAAGGGGGGGTCGACTTATACACCAAGTATATGCAAAAATATGACTTTTGGGGCTAGGAAATAGACGTGTTTGGTTTATAAAGCAGCTTTCTTTAACAATTGACATTGATTTAATAGCACTAGAAGAAAGCAAATAAATTTAAGTTCAATGTGGCATTGGTTTAGCACCAATGTGGGCTGGTTTAGCACACTGGGCTAAATCGCTGGCTTTTAAAGCAGACAAAGGCAGGCCAGCAGCAAGGTTCAATTCCCGTACCAGCCTCCCCGAACAGGCACCGCAATGTGGCGACTAGGGGCTTTTCACAGTAACTTAATTGAAGCCTACGCGTGACAATAAGCGATTTTCATTTCATTTCATTTCATTTCATTTTCAAATTGTTAAAGACGCAACTCCAAATAATTAAAGACGTGACTCCCTTGGTGTGCCAAATGTTTTCAGTTCAAAAGCATCGGACAGTATCTGATTACCATTAACCTTTAAAAACCCATTATCTAGTTTCCCTGTATATAGGTTTTGTTAGTAACTGTTAAGTGAGTACTTGCAAGTTTGGACAGCTTGAAGGCATTTCTCATCACTTAATTAGAAATAAAATAATTGGGCAGCACAGTAGCATTGTGGTTAGCACAATTGCTTCACAGCTCCAGGATCCCATGTTCGATTCCCGGCTTGGGTCACTGGCTGTGTGGAGTCTGCACGTTCTCCCCGTGGCTGCGTGGGTTTCCTCTGTGTGCTCCGGTTTCCTCCCGCGGTCCAAAGATGAGCGGATTAGTTGGGGTTACAGGGGATAGGGCGGGGACGTGGGCCTAGGTAGGGTGCTCTTTCAGAGGATTGCTCCAGACTCGATGGGCCGAATGGACTCTTCTGCCCAGTAGGAATTCTATTATTCTATGGTTTTCCCCTGGTGGTGTGTCAATTGAGATCAGTGAGGAGAGGGATGACAGATGAGTGACAGGTGATATTAGCCTGAGGAATGGAAGATTTGGAAGGAACTAACAGGCTGTTTCAAATTCCGTCTCCTTGCCCTGCCCTCGCAGTTTGATTCAAAGTAATAATCCAATTAACCTCCTCTGTGCCAACCTTACTGGACTCCACATGATCGCAGCTCGCACATAATTTGGACAGGAAAAGGAGGAATGACTTTTTAAAAAATGGGTTTTTGCCAATGTGCAACCAAACTGTTTCAGGAGCACCGTCAACTCTGAGCGGAGTCGCTATGGTCGGCCACATTTGATGCACTTATTCAAGAGTCTACACTGAAGATTCCGTCATGCTATTAACATTTCGTTATCTTCTCCCACTGCGGGAAAGAAAAACCTCAGCTAGACCGATTAATAAAAACACTTGCATCTTCTTCGGAGGTCAATGCAATGTAGAAATAAAACCCGTTCTCACTTTACTTAAATAAAGGGCTCATTCGCTGTATTTGTTTTCACACAATACTTCATTTCTGCCAGCGAGATGCTTTCCCAGCGATTTTTTTTTAAAAAAAAGCTTGTTTCAATAAGATATCTATTTCCTGTACCCCCCCGGTTGCTAAGTGATGACATCTGTTGCAATGTGCTATCATTGATGGGGCCCCAGGCAGCAGAATCATGTCAGTCTGTGAAAGGCAGGTGGGAGAGAACCTCTAGATGTAATAATAATAATCTTCATTATCACAAGTAGGCTTACATTCACACTGCAATGAAGTTACTGTGAAAATCCCCTAGTCGCCACACTCCGGCGCCTGTTCGGATGCACAGAGGGAGAATTCAGAATGTCTAATTCACCTAACCTGCGCGTCTTTCAGGAGGAAACCGGAGCACCCGGAGGAAACCCACGCAGACACAGGGAGAACGTGCAGACTCCACACAGACAGTGACCCAAGCCGGGAATCGCATCTGGGACCCTGGCACTGTGAAGCAACAGTGCTACCCACTGTGCTACCGTGCCGCCTGTTTTCAGAGGAGAAGATAGTTCCGAGTTGGGAGGAAAATATCCCTCAGCAGGTTCCGCAGCAGGAAAGAAAAACGCACAAGCAGAAGATACCTGCGTTGCCGCTTTGTACATAGCTTTCCGCAGAAACAGTCCTGCAGGATCATCCTGTTTGATGGAAACTGAAGCTGCAGCTTATACCTTGGCGGAGCAAAGCAACCAAAGTCAGCCCAGTTCAGCTGCAGATGAACCATAGAATCCCAGCAGAAGGAGGCCATTTGGCCTGTCAAATCTGTACCGACCCTCCAAAAGAGCACCATTCCTAGGCCCACTCCCCTGCACTTTCCCCATAATCCCACCTAACCTGCACACCCCTGGACACTAAGGGGCAGAATCAGCTTGGCCAATCCACCTACATGTGCAGAAAATGTCATCATCTCCAAATTTAACCCGTAACACTATAAAGGTTGCTCTAGGCAGCGGTAGGGCGCCATTTAAAACCTTCACTTGGTCAGGACGACAAGGTGATTAGCACTGCTGCCTCATGACGCTGAGGACCCGGATTCGATCCCGGCCCTGGGTCACTGTCCGTGTGGAGTTTGCACATTCTCCCCGTGCCTGTGTGGGTTTCACCCCCACAACCCAAAGATGTGCAGGATAGGTGGATTGGCCACTCTAAATTGCCCCTTAATTTAAAAAAAAATACTTTGTGTAAGATTCCATCATGTGACCTTTCAATTCAGTCATAACATTTTAAAACTAAGTGTTAAAGTAGAACACCAAGTACGCTAACTCTACCAGTGCATTAAGCAAGAACATTAACCCTGTCGGATACAATTTTAAGGTGCACATGGTCATTAACATTTGTAAGTGAGTGCACGCGGTTTGTTACCCCTGGAGTGAGTGAAATCACTCAGCAGCAAGCCATCTGTAATTAAAAACAGGAGGGGTAGGGGGAGCTTAATTGGAGGTAAACTACGGCCGTGATTCAGCAACCCGCTCAGAACAACGCAAGTCACCCGATTCGGATAGCCCGGCGTGCTCTGAACCTCTCTCTTGCTGGCCGACATTCAGATCTGCATATTTAAATCAACGTAATGGCTCAATTAAATACCCAGAATCCGGATTCACCCGGAGACCGGGACTCAGTGGCCAGGCCCGCGAGATAATAATAATAATAATCCTTTACTGTCACAAGTATGAAGTTACTGTGAAAAGCCCCTCGTCGCCACATTCCGGTGCCTGTGTGGGTACACAGGGAGAATTCAGAATTCTCAGCTGGTACGGGAATTGAACCCACGCTGCTGACCTGGTTCTGCATCACAAACCAGCTGTCTAGCCCACTGAGCTAAACTAACTCCGTCTCGCCAGGATGCCGTTTACAACTGGTCGACACAAACGCGGATGAGGCGTGACAGCACCTCGGGATGGGGCGGGTGAGGGGAGGGGGTCTCGCGGGCTATTGGAGATGGCAGGGTTGCACCCTGACATTCCCCCAGAACTGCCAATATGGCACCCTGGCAGTGCCACCCAGGCACCCTGGCAGTGCCCCCCTGGCACTTGATTCTGGATACAGATGAAGGTAAAACCAATACAAATAAAAATGGAATGGGTCTCGTTCTCTGTTTCAGCGCAGGTTCTTGTAGTTTCGTAGTTACGTTGTTACACTGTCTGAAGTGAAGGCTTCCATTTAGAAAATGTAATCTATAAAGTACAGTTTTCACGATTGATAATATGGTCATGGCATATTGTCATGACAACCCCCCAGAGTATATTTTCACCTCAGTGTGTAATTATTTAAGTGTAATGTTGCAAAATCTAAAAACAAACTTTGAAAATCAGCATTTCCATCTTGTAAGCTGTCTTTCATGAAAACAAAACTTGCAGAGGTGTTAATCGAGTATACATCACTATATTTCCTCGCATCAAAGACCCCAAACTGTATGTAAGAACTCTCCAACCAAATTGCAGGTACTGCTCTTAGTTGTGACATCATTGCCCTGTGTTGAAATCCAGCCCGATGTTTAGTTCCCTGAACCAAATTGCCAAGCAATTCCCACAGGTGGAACTTTTGTTTACCTGGTGCACACGCCTCCCTGTGAGGGAAGGGTTAATTGTTCGAACTGAGGCCCAGGAACCTGAATACATAAGATGGCCGCAGCCGAGGCTCAGGGGCCTGCACGCATGTGAAGGTATAACCAGCGAGGATCCTGTTATCCAAAGGTGCAATCGGTATGAGGCAACGGTGGGTACCTGGAATAAGGTAATGGGCCAGCCATGAATGGTGGAATAGGCTGGATGGGGTAAATGGCCTACTCCAGTTCTACTGTTCATACAACTCTCCTGCTGCTTCTCTACATGACACCAATGTACCAATTAGGACGTCAAACTGTTAATCGAGCCAAATAGGAAGAATCCAGATACAAATATAAGAATTAGGAGCAGCACCCGGCCCTTCGAACCTGCTCCGCCATTCAATAAGTCCAAGACTGATCTGACAGTAACCTCAATGCCACATTCCCACTTAACCTGATAACCTTTCAACCCCCCCCCCCCCCCCCCCCCCCACCCCGCCTTGGGCATCAAGAATCCATCTACTTCTGCCTTAAAAATATTCAAAGATATTGCTTCCACTGCCTTTTGAGGAAGAGAGTTCCAGAGACCCGCGATCCTCTGATGGAAACATTTTCTCCTCATTCTGCCTTAAATGGGTGACCCCTCAATTTTAAACTGTGACCCCGAATTCTGGAGTTGACATTTTTAGTCCGTATGACTGTTCTTCAGAGCTAACGCGAGGGAGAAATGTGATGGGTTATTTTGTTTTGAATGGTTCATGCATTCAGATACAGAGCCTTTTGTTTTATGCTTTTATTATTTTTGTAACCTCTAGCATCATCTGCTGATTGACGCTCAGATCTGTACTGTCTGTCCCTTCCTGTCATGGTCGGTTTATCATTTCCCACATTAATACCTTTCTCTCTTCCCTTGTCCCTACTCTTGATTCAACATAATGTCCCAAATGTTATCCCTTGCCCCTACAATTTACATTAAAGCCCTCTCTATATTCCTAGTTATGCAGCTCGCTAGAATACCAGCCTCGGCATGGATCAGGCGTTGACCATCCCAGTGGATGGTCAATACCGGTGCCAGTGCCCACAAACCAGAATCCACTTCTCCCACACCAATCTTTGACATGCATTAATCTCTCTAATTTGCACGTGACTCAGGTATATTACCTTTGAGGTTCTGCTTTTTAAATTTAGTGTTCAGCTCCTCATTTTGGCTGTGCAGAACCTCTTTCTTAGTTCTACTCATGTCATTGGTACTTTCATGGATTACTACAATTAGCTCCTCCCTCCCACGGCAAGTTCCCCTCCAGCTCTGAGCAGCTATCCCGAACCCAGGCACTGGGCAGGTGACACAGCCGCCACGATGCTTGTTGCTGCAGGGAACATTTTTTTTCTTTTAAAAAAAATTTAGAGTACCCAATTCATTTTTTTCCAATTAAGGGGCAATTTAGTGTGGCCGATCCATCTACCCTGCACATCTTTTGGGTTGTGGGGGCGAAACCCATGCAAACACGGGGAGAATGTGCAAACGCCACACAGACAGTGACCCAGAGCCGGGATCGAACCTGGGACCTTGGCGCCGTGAGGCTGCAGGGCTAACCCACTGCACCACCGTGCTGCCCGCTGCAGGGAACATGGTGGCACAGTGGTAGCACTGCTGTCTCACAGCACCAGAGACCCGGGTTCAATTCTGGCTTTGGGTGACTACTGTGTGGAGTTTGCACATTCTTCCCGTGTGTGCGTGGGTTTCCTCTGGGTGCTCCGGTTTCCTCCCACAGTCCAAAGATGTGCAGGTTAGGTGAATTGGTTATGCTAAATTGCCCTAAGTGTCCAATGGTTGGGTGAGGTTACGGGATAGGGCAGGAGAGTGGGCCTAGGTAGTGTGTTCTTTCAGAGGGTCGGTGCACACTCAATGGGCCAAATGGTCACTTCTGCACTGTAGGGATTCTGTTATTCTTCTGTGATTCTATAAACAATGCCAATCCCTCTCACTAAACTGACCCCCATGATGCCATGGTCAGTTAGCTCATTCACCCTCCAGCCCCCTAACGCATCCAAAACAAACTGGGAGAACCTCAAATATTTTGGACAATTGCAAGGGCTGAGATTCGCCCAGCCCTGCCCTCGGGGACCCCTTATCAGCCTCATTTGCAGTCACACCCTCCTGGTCATGACGACTGATCAAATCTGAAGACCCTATCATCAAGGCTGTAACTTCCTCCTGGTACAGAACATCCAAGCTGTTGATGAATTTCAGTGTCTGCTGCTCAGCCTCCAGCTCAGTGACTGTCTGAGCAGAAGCTCCTTGAGCTGCAAACTCTTACTGCAGGCGTGTTTTCCCTGGGTCATAATGTTCTCCAGGAGCTCCCACATGCTGCAGCCGCGACACATCACCTGTCCGGCTATCCTGTGATCCTTACTGTGTTTTAATGAACTAATTAATTATATTATTCAATTTCCTTTTTTTAAAAATAATTTTTATTGAAAATTTTTTACAAAATATATAACAACAAACAGTAACAAGCAACAATAGGGGCTGGTTTAACTCACAAGGCTAAATCGCTGGTTTTTAAAGCAGACCAAGCAGGCTAGCAGCACGGTTCGATTCCTGTACCAGCCTCCCCGGATAGATGCCAGAATGTGGCGACTAGGGGCTTTTCACAGTAACTTCATTGAAGCCTACTCGTGACAATAAGCGATTTTCATTTTCATTTCAACAATAAAACAACATAATAATAAGCAGAACACCCCCAAGACCGTAGCAACGCATATATCAAACCCCCCCCCCCCCCCCAAACCCAGTAAACAAGAGAACTGGAAAATAAATTAAAATTAACTAAAATAAACATAGTCAACGCCCCCCTCCCCCCCCTCTCCCCCCCCCCCCCCCCCCCCGGGTTGCTGCTGCTGCTGACCTAGTTCCCTATCGCTGAGCCAGAAAGTCGAGGGAAGGCTGCCACCGCCTAAAGAACCCTTGTACCGATCCTCTCAGGGCGAATTTGACCTTCTCCAGTTTAATAAAACCTGCCATGTCATTGATCCAGGTCTCCACGCTTAAGGGGTCTCGCATCCTTCCACTGTAGCAAGATCCTCCACCGAGCTACTTGGGACGCATAGGCCAAAACACCGGCCTCTCTCACCTCCTGCACTCCCGCCTCCACCGCAACCCCAAAAATCGTGAGTCCCCAGCCTGGCTTGACCCTGGATCCTACCACCCTCGACACCGTCCTCGCCACCCCCTTCCAGAACTCCTCCAGTGCCGGGCATGCCCAGAACATATGGGCATGGTTTGCTGGACTCCCTGAACACCTGACACACCTGTCTTCGCCCCAAAGAACCTACTCATCCTAGTCCCGGACATATATGCCCGGTGCAGCACCTTGAATTGGATGAGGCTAAGCCGCGCACATGAGGAGGAAGAGTTAACCCTCTCCAGGGCATCCGCCCATGTCCCATCCTCGATCTGCTCCCCCAGTTCCCCCTCCCATTTATCCTTTAGCTCCTCTACTGACGCCTCCTCCACCTCCTGCATTACCTTGTAGATATCAGATACCTTCCCATCCCCGACCCAGACAACCGAGAGCACCCTGTCCCTCACCCCCCCCCCCCCCCCCCCCCGCGGGAAGCAAAGGGAATCCCTCCACCTGCCGCCTAGCAAACGCCTTTACCTGCAGGTACCTGAACATGTTCCCCGAGGGGAGCTCAAATTTCTCCTCCAACTCTCCCAGGCTCGCAAACCTCCCATCAATGAACAGGTCCCTCAACTTTCTGATGCTCGCTCTGTGCCAACCCTGGAACCGCCCATCAATGTTCCCCGGGACGAACCGATGGTTCCCCCTTAGCGGGGCCTCCATCGAGCCCCCCACTTCCTCCCTATGTCGCCTCCGCTGCCCCCAGATCTTGAGGGTAGCCGCCACCACCCGACTCGTGGTCTACCTCGTAGGAGGGAGCGGCAATGGTGCCGTTACCAGGGCCCCCAGGCTTGTGCCTCCACAGGACGCCATCTCCAACCTTTTCCATGCTGCCCCCGCCCACTCCATCACCCACTTGCACACCATCGACATATTGGCTGCCCAATAATACCCCGAGAGATTGGGTAACGCCAGCCCCCCACCATCTCTGCCCCGCTCCAAGAAGACCCTCTTCACCCTCGGGGTCCCATGCACCCAAACAAAGCACATGATGCTGCTAGTCACACTCCTAAAAAAGGCCCTAGGGATAAAGATGGGCAAACACTGAAAAAGGAACAAGAACCTCGGGAGCACCGTCATTTTAACGGACTGCACTCTACCCGCCAGCGATAGCGGCACCATGTCCCACCTTTAAAAAAAAATAAATTTAGAGTACCCAATTATTTTTTCCAATTAAGGGGCAATTTAGAGTGGCCAATCTACCTATCCTGCACATCTTTGGGTTGTGGGGGTGAAACCCACGCAGACACGGGGAGAATGTACAAACTCCACACGGACAGTGACCCTGGGCCGGGATTCGAACCCAGGTCCTCAGCGCCGTAGGCAGCAATGCTAACCACTGTGCCACCGTGCTGCCCCTCCATGTCCCACCTTTTAAATTCCTCCTCCATGTCCCACCTTTTAAATTCCTCCTCCATCTGCTCCACAAGCCTGGTAAAATTAAGCTTGTGGAGAGTCCCCCAACACCTGGCCACCTGCACCCCCAGGTACCTAAAACTCTTCACTGCCCTCTTAAACGGGAGCCTACCAATTCCCTCCTCCTGATCACCAGGGTGCACTACAAATACCTCGCTCTTGCCCAGATTCAGCTTATAGCCCGAAAAGCCCCCAAACTCAGCCAACAGCTCCATCACCCCCGGCATTAATTTCCTTTTTTTAAAATACATATACATTTATTAAACTTACCATCAATTGCTGCACTGTTTTAACCCTTGGGAATGGAATAGACCTTAACCACTTGCCAGATTAAAAAAAAATATACTTTATTCATAAAATCTATAATAAACATTACAGAACATTTCGAATTGTCTTGACTGTACATTTCCATCAAAGTTACACATTCCCTTGACTTTCTTCCATTCAATTGGGATGGCATTACACACGTATCCCTCTTTACATTACAATTCTTTCTTAAATATTTACATCATCGTGTTTATTTTACACATTGGAGGGTTAATGACCCAGACCGAGGGGTTTTACACTGTTACCCACCCCTAGTGTACATTTGCTGGTAAGACCTTACACAGTGGCCTTTCCCCATTGCCAGATACTCACTAAACAACCTTTCCCTTAAGTAGAGTAAGAATCAATTCCTACAGTTTTTTTTAAAAAGCAGAAGGTGTTCTTTGTTCTTTGTTGAATAACTCTGCTTGGCACCCATCGCGTTGGAAATGATTGTTGCTTCGTGCTGATTGGGCTGTGAGTTAATCAGCACTCGTATAACAGGTCAGCCGCTGACAGGAAGGGGTGAGGACCGTGAGACGTGTGACCCAGTCCTGTGTCAATACTGCTGTCATGCTGAATTAAAGTCTTTCTTACAAAGTCTTCGGACTCCCCCTTTGCTGTTTACTTCACTGCCTTCCCCATCTGACCTAACTCCCCACACAGCAAACTCCCAGCTGTGCACAGGGTTCCAAGCTCCATTTGTTTGCTTCCATAACACAGCCTGGGTGAATTCAAACACCAGCAGTGGAACAAACTCAGCAAATGGCGCCGAAGATTCATGTTTGTGTCATTGTCTGAATCCAAATATTTCTGTTTCGGGTGCCACACACTGGCAGGTTGTGGTCAGTGCGGCCTATGTTTCCAGGTGCACTAAATGAAGCTGCGACTGTGTGAAACTAATAAAAGGTTCCGATGCTGAGCACAATCAACGCTGACACGCTCGCGCGGTACCGAGGGGCCGCTGCACTGCCGGAGGTGCCGTCTTTCAGACGGCATGTGAAACAAATCTGCCTGCTTGGTTGGATGTAACAGATCTCAAGGCGCTGTGTCGAAGAAGAGCAGGGGAGTTTTCTCCGGTGTCTTGGCCAATAATTATCCCTCCACCAACATCACTGATGACAGATTATCTGATCATTATCACAATGCTGTGCATTCCTCACACACTGAAGCGTCCATGTGCAATGCAGACCTGGACAATATTCAGGCTTGGGCTGATAAGTGGCAGGTAACATTCATGGCATGGTGGCACGGTGGTTAGCACTGCTGCCTCACAGCACCAGGGACCCGGGTTCAATTCCGACCTTGGGGTGACTGTCTGTGTGGGGTTTGCAGGTTCTCCCCGTGGCTGTGTGAGTTTACCCCGGGTGCTCCGGTTTTCTCCCACGGTCCAAAGATGTGCGGATTAGGTGAATTGCCGCTGAGTGTCTAGGAATGTGCAGTTTGGGTTACAGGGGTGGACGGGGAATGGACATGGGTAGAGTGCTCTTTCTAAGGGTTGGTGCAGTATCGATGGGCTGAATGGCCTCCTTCTGCACTGCAGGGCTTCTAATTTCTGAGCAATTCATCCTAGTGCCAGGCAATCACCATCTCCAACAAGAGGAAATTTAACTACCACGATACCATCGTTGAATCCCCCACTATAAACATCCTGTGGGTTATCATCAACTAGAACCTGAATTGGATTAGCCATATAAATACTGTGGCTACAAGAGCAGGCCAGAGGCTAGGAATCCTGCAGTGAGTAACTCATATCCTCACCCTCCCCAAAGCCTGTCCACCATCTACAAGGCACAAGTCAGGACTGTAATGGATTACTCTCCAATTACCTGGGTGAGTGCGGCTTCAACAACACTCAAGAAGCTCAACACCATCCAGGACAAAGCAGCCCCCTTTATTGACACCCCTTCCACAAACATTCACTCCCTCCACCACCACCGAACAGTGGCAGCCGTGTGTACCATCTACCAGATGCACTGCGGAATCTCGCCAAGGTTCCTTAGACAGCACCTTCGAAACCCACGACCACTACCATCTAGGAGGACAAGAGCAGCAGATACCTGGGAACCCCACCACCTGAAGGTTCTCCTCTAAGCCACTCACCAACCTGACTTGGAAACAAATCGCCGCTCCTTCACTATCACTGGGGGCAACATTCTGGAACTCCCTCCCTAACAGCACAGTGGGTGTACCTACACCTCAGGGACAGCAGCGGTTCAAGAAGGCAACTCACCACCACCTTCTAAAGGGCAATTAGAGATGGTCAACATATTCTGGCCTAGCCAGCGAAGCTCATATCCCATAAAGATTGATAATAAAAAAAATGCCTGCTGTGTTTACTACAGTACAACAGTAATTACATTTTAAAAGTATTTGGTTAGTTCAAAGTTACAGAGGGTGATTGTGAAAAATGCTACACAAATACAAGCCTTTCCTTTTTTCAAAACCAGTCTGGTTTCACTGAATAGACAATGACACTATGAATCCTTCACCACCAATCCAAATTTGCATCAAGTTCATGCAACCCATGCTCCACTTTAGTCATCATTGAACTCCCAGAAATCAGCAGCAAGCTGAGGAAATCTATGGGAAACAATATTTACAATGGGCGCAATCTACCCGAATGGGGACACTGAACCAACACTGAACGGCACTCGCCCGAGATCGCCAAGGCGAAGGGGATTGATCCCAACGCCATGGTTGGATCTCGGGAACGCATGTCAGAGTGAGAGTAGCTGTCCACAATGGGCGGGATTCACATCGCGACCGGAAGTGGAATTTCCCGTCATCTACCAGACGCAACGTGATTGTTAGATCTCACCCTATGTCTTAGATTGTACCTCATTTTAATATATTTAAATTGTGGATTTTCAACGTTGACACTGTTTCACACAAAATGAGCCACTGGGATCAAAATGTTTCTAAATATGTTAGGTATTTTGTCAAATAGGAAGTGACTTCCAAATGAGGTTATTTCCTGCATTAACCACTAGGGGGTGCTGCAGCCTTTAATATTCTGCTTAAAACATGGACCAAACCTGAATCATTTGATCTTGTGGTAATCAGGCCATATATAACTTTCACTTTTCAATAGAAATCAGTTTTTTTTTAGAGTACCCAATTAACTTTTTCCAATTAAGGGGCAATTTAGCGTGTTCAATCCACCTAATCTTCACATCTTTGGGTTGGGGGGGGGGGGGGCAAAACCCACACAAACACGGGGAGAATGTGCAAACTCCACACGGACAGTGACCCAGAGCCGGGATCGAACCTGGAACCTCGGCGCCGTGAGGCTAACCTACTGAGCCACCGTGCTGCCCAATAGAAATCAGTTTTAACCGCATATGTGATATATTCAGTTATCTTTCTGCAGCAGCCATCTGCTGTTCCTGCAATTGATTTTAGGCAAAGAGTCATACAGAACAGGAAAGGCCCTGCAGCCCATCGAGCCTACACCAACAAAACTACGCTAAATTTACACTAATCCTCCTTTCCAGCACTTGGCCCATAGCCTTGAATGTTAGGACTTTCTCATGCTCATCCATGTACTTTTTAAAGATTGTGTGGTTCTCCCCCTCTGCTAACCCCCCCCCCCCCCCCCCCCCCCCCCCTCCCCCCCCACCCAGACAGTGCATTCCAGACTCCCACCATCCTCTGGGTGAAAAGATATTTCCTCAAATCCCCTCCAAACCTCCTGCCCCTCACCTTAAAATTATGCCCCCTCGTTACTGACCCTTCAACTGAGGGGAACAGCTGCTTTCCTATGCACCCTGTCCATGCCCCTCATAATCTAATACACCTCAATCAGGTTCCCTCTCGGTCTTCTGTGCTCCAAAGAAAACAACCCGAGCCTCCCCAGCTTCTCTTCATAGCTCAATTGTTCCATCCCAGGCAACATCCTGGTGAATCTCCTCTGCACCCTCTCCAGTGCAGTCACATCCCTCCGATAGTGCGGTGACCAGAACTGAATACAGTCCTCCAGCAGTGACCTCACCAAAGTCCTGTACAGCTCCAACATAACCTCCCTGATCATAAAATCTATGCCACGATTGATGAAAGCAAGTGTCCTGTATGCCTTCTTAACTACCCTATTAACCAGGGATCTGAGGACCACCAGCACCCCAAGATCCCTCTGTTCTGCTGAGCTTCCCAGTGTCCTGCCATTCATTGAGTACTCCCTTGTCTTGTCATTCCTTCCAGTGTGAACCATTATGCAAGCTCACTGCCAACGAGGCGCTGTGGTATTGAGGAACAGAACAGGAATCAGCATTCACTAAAATCAAGCAACTAGTGACGACAACGGCAATGTTGAAATACTACATGTACTCGTGCATTGCACATGAAGGCTAGTCACATCTTTTGCAGTCGCTTTGGAGCAGATAGAGGTGTGAAGAAAATGCTTTGAAGGTGTTTGTGGTCGGACTCCACTGCAACTTTGTGTCTCCCAAGCAAGCACTGGTGAAAATGCTCACAGGCAAAAACAATAGCCAGGCACTCTCTCAATCTGAGCATAGCGCTGTTACATTTGCATTAATGCCGCTGGTTGTCCTTGCTGCATTGGGTCTGCTCCAAGACCTGCCTCACTTGCGTCACGCTGCAAGATGACTCCATTATTGACATATACTTCAACATCGGCATTGCTTGGTTTTTGTGAACACTGCTTCCTGTTCTGTTACATAAGAACATAAGAACTAGGAGCAGGAGTAGGCCATCTGGCCCCTCGAGCCTGCTCCGCCATTCAATTAGATCATGGCTGATCTTTTGTGGACTCAGCTCCACTTTCCGGCCCGAACACCATAACCCTTAATCCCTTTATTCTTCAAAAAACTATCTATCTTTACCTTAAAAACATGTAATGAAGGAGCCTCAACTGCTTCACTGGGCAAGGAATTCCATAGATTCACAACCCTTTGGGTGAAGAAGTTCCTCCTAAACTCCGTCCTAAATCTACTTCCCCTTATTTTGAGGCTATGTCCCCTAGTTCTGCTGTCACCCACCAGTGGAAACAACCTGCCCGCATCTATCCTATCTATTTCCTTCATAATTTTAAATGTTTCTATAAGATCCCCCCTCATCCTTCTAAATTCCAATGAGTACAGTCTCAGTCTACTCAACCTCTCCTCATAATCCAACCCCTTCAGCTCTGGGATTAACCTAGTGAATCTCTTCTGCACACCCTCCAGCGCCAGTACGTCCTTTCTCAAGTAAGGAGACCAAAACTGAACACAATACTCCAGGTGTGGCCTCACTAACACCTTATACAATTGCAACATAACCTCCCTAGTCTTAAACTCCATCCCTCTAGCAATGAAGGACAAAATTCCATTTGCCTTCTTAATCACCTGTTGCACTTGTAAACCAACCTTCTGTGACTCATGCACTAGCACACCCAAGTCTCTCTGAACAGCGGCGTGCTTTAATATTTTATCGAAATACCACAGCGCCTTGTCAGTGAGGTTCACATTGTGCTGACAAAATTAGACAAAAATGTTGCCAAATAGTTCACAAATCCAACAAATTGTTGCAGTGTTTTCACATCTGTTGGCCACTGCATCGCTGCTCCAGTCTCACCTTGTCGGGATGCAGGCAAAGACCTTCCACTGTCAATACAGTTCATGACCTATGTACTTGACTTCAGGCATCTTCAGTTGCAATTTTCTCTTGTTCAGCTTCAGATTCACCTGGTGCGCTTCCTCTGGCAATCGTATTAAAAAGTCTTCAAAACTTCCCATGGTCACTCCTTCAGTATTTTTGGTAGCTTTCTGCAGATTTGTACTTTCCTGTGCGCCTGTTTTGAGCTGTGTCTCACTTGCAGTTTTGTCTGTTTCCCTTTGTTCTTTTCAGCAGCTTCTTTGGCAGATGTGAGCCTTTCTGTATTCCCGGGTCCTCAGTGTCCCTGCAGCTTTTACTAGGGTTCAAAAAGCTATTATGGCTCCACTTCAGACACCATGGCGGGATTTCTCCATCCGTTCACACTAGCGGGATTCTCCGTCCCGTTCACGCCGGCGGGATTCTCCGTCCGTTCACGCTGGTGGGATTCTCCGGCCCTCTACAGAAAACAGAGTTTTGGCTGAGTGCCAAATTCTCTATTCCCATTGGTAGCAGTGGCAGGGCAAACTCGGAGTGGAGAATCCCGGCCCATGTTTCATGCATGGATGGGAATTTTTGATTTGCGGAGCTGATGTAAGTCGGCAGGCATGGCTGAGGGAATTAATGAGGTTTGATGCGGGAGAGGGTAGAAGGCAGCAGAGTTCGTACAAGCTGATTGGCTCAAGTTTACACAGTGTACTAGTAGGGAGAACCCAGCCAGAAGGGCTGCCTGTGGGTGACAAAGTTAAGGGTAAAGATTTCAGCCACATGAAGGTCTTTGTTATGGAATGGATATGGAGTAAGAAGTTCAGCTTGAGGTTGGGATTGCAAACAATCTGGTTCGACCTTAGTTGGAGGGGGGGGGGGGGGGGGGTAAAATATCATTGCTAATAGTGAAAGGATATTCTATCTGAGTGGGATAATGGATCAGAAACATTGGAGGAGTAAGCTGTAGGTTGATCATAACAAAGGCTGCAGAGAATCGAAGGAGAACAAGGATGGAAAATATACCTTGGTCATGGTCATGGTCAGAGAGAATGCCCTTTGGGGTGGTTTTGATTAGAGCCATTTCAGAGATTCAGAAATCTAATTTTTTAAATATTTGTTCCCGGGAGCTGTGCCCAGTGTTTATTGCCCATTTCTAATTGCCCTCAAGGAGGTGGTAGTGAGTCACCTTTTTGAGCCGCCGCAGGCCATGTGGTGTTGGAAAACTCCACCGTGATGTCAATGGTGAGGGGGTGGGTTCCAGGATTCTGAGCCAGCGCGGAATAACGATATATATCCAAGTCAGGATGGTGAGTGGTTTGGCGTAGAACTTGCAGGTCGTGATGTTCCCATGCATCCACTGTCCTTGTCCTTGTAGGTGGTTGAGGCCTTGCCAGTTTGGAAGGTGCTGTCTAAACAGCCTTGCTGAGTTGCTGCATTGTATCGTGTGGTACACTGATGTGAGCGACACAACCATGGGAAAGCTGAAACTGGGTTGGGGAGTCGGCAACACTTTCATTTTAAAAATAAATTTAGAGTACCCAATTCATTTTTTTCCAATTAAGGGGCAATTTAGCGTGGCCAATCCACCTACCCTGCACATCTTTGGATTGTGGGGGCGAAACCCATGCAAACACGGGGAGAATGTGCAAACTCCACACGGACAGTCACCTAGAGCCGGGATCGAACCTGGGACCTCGGCGCCGTGAGGCAGCAGCGCTAACCACTGCGTCATCATGCTGCCTGTCGGCAACACTTTCAAGGACTATGAACAGGAAAGGGCAGTTGGAAATGCAACAGTTGTTTGTAGATGCAGAGGAGTTGAATGTGTTTATATTTCTCGGATGAGGTTGTTCACCGTAGTTTTGAAAGAGATGATTTCTGATGAGTGTTTACAATCAGAAACACAGAGTGATCCTATTGCAAACAAAACACAGTCTAAGACGCAACACAAACAAAGCATTCCGAACCACCATTCTGAAAATGTACAGCAGCATCCAGCGAAGATCAATGTATCAAAGTCTGAACGGATCAACGAATCGGCGATAGGGACATTTCCAAGACGTGAAAATGTTAAAGTGCACTCAGATACAATGTTATTCTGCGTCATGAAAATAATTTGATTCTTTCAGGGTAAACCTTCAGTTAGACAAAAGGGGGATGTTGTGATATGAGTTAAATGCACATTTAAGGACGCATATCTTAAGCTACCAGCAATCACTGCACATTGACACAGATTGTGACGTTTTCATCCCGTGGTTAATCATAAAAATCATTTGGCTGATTTAGCTCACAGGGCTAAATCGCTGGCTTTTAAAGCAGACCAACCAGGCCAGCAGCACAGTTCGAATCCCGTACCAGCCTCCCCGGACAGGCGCCGGAATGTGGCGACTAGGGGCTTTTCACAGTAACTTCATTGAAGCCTACTCGTGACAATAAGCGATTTTCATTTCATAATAGCATAATTCACGCTGTTATCACACATGTTGTACCATGCCTCTGTAAGCTCGGCACACGAGCAGTTGCGTGGCTCTGCCCCTAGGGGGAGGTGTACTAGGAATGTACGGAAGTTTGTGCTGGGCTCCACCCATGACTCCTCCCCCCCCCCACTGGTTGTATAAAGCTTGGCAGTCGGAGCCTGCCTGCCAGTTCATCTAGAGTTCATCTCGTCACAGGCAGGCTCTGTTGTAGGATGATTAAAACCACTGTTCACTTCTAACCACGTGTCGCGTGAATTGACGGTCTCATCACATCCAATGATTTCTATTCAGTCTAAGTAGCAGTAAGAGTCAGATGGATATACTTAGACTCCTAGTTAGCATTGAATGTATATAGTCCTATTAAAAATAGACAATATTGATACATCAATCAATATCACTAAACCAGTTTGTCTAGTCATTATCATGCACAGGGCCAGGTAGTATTGAGGAAACAGAGGGACTGCAGAAAGACTTGGACAGACTAAGAGAATGGGCAAAGAAGTGGCAGATAGAATACAGTGTGGAAAAATGTGAGGTTATGCACTTTGGTAGGAAGAATGGAGGCGTAGGCTATTTTCTAAATGGGGAAATGCTTAGGAAATCAGAAGCACAAAGGGGCTTCGGAGTCCTAGTTCAAGATTCTCTTCAGGTTAACATGCAGGTTCAGTCGGCAGTTAGGAAAGCAAATACAATGTTAGCATTCATGGCGAGAGGGCTAGAATACGACAGCAGGGATGTGTTTCTCAGGCTGTATAAGGCTCTGGTCAGATCCCATTTGGAGTATTATGAGCAGGTTTGGGGCCCATATCTAAGGAAGGATGTGCTGGCCTTGGAAAGGATGCTATGTTGTCATTTATCTCAAGAGGGTTGGAATATAAAAGCAGCGATGTGCTACTGAGCCTTTATAAGGCTCTGGTTAGGCCCCATTTGGAGTACTGTGTCCAGTTTTGGGCCCCACATCTCAGGAAGGACATACTGGCACTGGAGCGTGTCCAGCGGAGATTCACACGGATGATCCCTGGAATGGCGGGTCTAGCATATGAGGAACGGCTGGCGTTCCTGGGATTGTATTCATTGGAGTTCAGAAGGTTAAGGGGAGATCTAATAGAAACTTACAAGATAATACATGGCTTAGAAAGGATGGACGCAAAGAAACTGTTTCCGTTAGGCGAGGAGTCGAGGACCCATGGGCACAGCCTTAGAATTAGAGGGGGTAAATTCAAAACAGAAATGCGGAGACATTTCTTCAGCCAGAGAGTGGTGGGCCTGTGGAATTCATTGCCGCAGACTGCAGGGGAGGCCGGGACGCTAAATGGCTTCAAGGCAGAGATAGATAAATTCTTGATGTCGCGAGGAATTAAGGGCTATGGGGAGAATGCTGGGAGGTGGAGTTGAAATGCCCATCAGCCATGATTGAATGGCGGAGTGGACTCGATGGGCCGAATGGCCTTACTTCCACTCCTATGTCTTATGGTCTTATGGTCTTATGATCCAGAGAAGGACCGCGAGAATGATCCCTGGAATGAAGAGCTTGTTGTATGAGGAACGGTTGAGGACTGTACTCGGAGTTTAGAAGGATGAGGGGGGGATCTTATTGAAACCTACAGGATACTGAGAGGCCTGGATAGAGTGGACATGGAGAGAATGTTTTCACTGATAGGAAAAACTAGAACCCGACGTCTTATGCGGCGTCTGAGGCAACAGAGCATAATAAAAAAGACGAACAATATAAACAGCTGCAAAAGTACAACAACTTGCGATATAATAGGTATCCATGGATGGATATTGGCATTCAGTCTCCAAGTCCATATTGTAGAGAAAAAGTTCTGTGACTGAAAAGTTCCGCAGCCTTCTCGGCGTGAGTCTGGATGAGCTCCCGCTCCGTGCTCCAGTGGTCAATTGGCGTTGCCACCTGCCGAATTCCTTCCCAATCGGCCCACAAGCGCGGGATGCGTGGAACATCCTTCTGGACATATCGGTGAATCCGCTAGTCATCGTCAGTTCGCTCGGGGTCATCCGCGTCCACGATGGACACATCCCTGTATAGAGTCAGTTCATGTCAGCCAATGGTAACAGATATTATGCCCAGGCAATTCACACACAATGCCTCGCTTGGTATCGTTGTTATACCATGTAACTCATTAATTGTTGTCTGATATGGCTACAACTGTTTACGTGCCTTCCACACAAGCTGATTGACTTGCTGGCTCCGGGCTGTAACCATTTCCTGGTATATATCCTGAACTGCAGCTCTCATTTGCCCTTTCATAACCTCAATCCCTTCACTTACCTCCGCAATGTCAAGGGCGTTCAGTTCCACTATGCCTCTCTGTTGTCGCTTATGTATTTTCCACCAACTCCCGTCCAAAATCCCCCTCTCCAAGGCTACAAACAAACCTAGACCACAGCAATAGGCTGGTAAGTGTAGTTTGGCAACATCAATCATAACTCTTACCTGTCCATATTGTGATACTATCGTCTCTGATTCATCATCATCACTGATTCACCATTGAGGGTCAGAACTAACCCGTGTCCCACAGTGTGGCTAGTGATATGCTCACCACATTCGGGTTTGGGGGTTGTCCCTGGACACATGGTTGTAATCGAGCCAGAGCTCACCGGTGTCTCAGTGGTGGTGGTCGGCTTCGGCCTGATCGCCACCCTGATCCCCATACCCTGTGGAGTCCTTGCTTCCGACAATATCCCACCCGATTCTCGGACTCCTGCGCTGACTGGCTGCCTAACACACTTTCCCGATACAAAACTGTTATTCTATCACATATCATCTCATGATTGTCAGTACGGTTAGGTGCCTGGCAGGGATCCATACAGTGAATTACCAGATGGTCCCCCATAACCTACGAGTTCACAATGGGTTGATTTGGGTCATCGATGGAATGTCGCGTTCCCCGATCGGTAATTTTAAAAACAATGTCATCCTGCCTGGGGGCAAAGGTCCTGCATCCCAGCTTTCCATATCACCCGTAATTCCCATGATCCTGGGTTCCCAACTGATATATGGAAATGAAATGAAATGAAAATCGCTTATTGTCACGAGTAGGCTTCAATAAAGTTACTGTAAAAAGCCCCTAGTCGCCACATTCCGGGAGGCTGGTACGGAAATTGAACTGTGCTGCTGGCCTGCCTTGGTCTGCTTTAAAAGCCAGCAATTTAGCCCAGTGTGCTAAACCAGCCCCTTTGAAGCAGCAATCAGAAATAGTTTCTATGGCCCAGGTATTTCGGAATTGCACATAATTTGTATAAACTGCCCCGCAGGGACATATAGGGCGCGATTCTCCGACCCCCACGCCGGGTGGGAGAATCACCACGCAGCCCTGGCACCCGCATGCGATTCTCCCCCCCCCCCCGCCCCCCCCCCCCCCCCAAAACGGCGTGCCGAGTGTTACGACAGGCCACTCGGAGAATCGGCGCTCGTCGTTTCTAATGGTCGAGCGGCGATTCTCCGGCCCAGATGGGCTGAGCAGCCTGCCCAATCCGACCGGTTCACACCGGCGCAAACCACACCCGGTCGCTGCCGGCGTTAACAGCACGCGATCGTGTGCGTCTTGTGGGGGGGGGGGGGAGGATCGAGTACCAGGGGGGTGCTCAGGAGGGGTCTGGCCCGCGATCGGTGCCGACTGATCGATGGGCCAGCGTCTCTAAAGGACGCACTCTTTTTTCCTCCATGTCTTGCGGGGCGCCCGCGGGGAGGACGTCAACCGCGCCTGTCATTTAAGCGCCGCCGGCCGCGTCATTTAGGCGGGGCCGCTTTGACGTGGGCGCCAAGGCCCGGCGCACAAAATTGATGCGGCGCTGCTCCTAGCCCCCTGGGGGGGGTGGGAGAAGAGGGGGCAAGGAGCGGCCTCCGACGCCGGAGTGAAACACTTAGTTTTCACTCTGGCTTCGGCATTTAGTGTCATTATAATAAAAACCTATACCGCAGAATGGGGGCAGTGAAGGTTTCAGAAAGAAGGGGCCAGCTTCCTCTGGTAGAACATACAGTATTTCACAGACCAAAGTGCGAAGGAGTTTTGAAGCGTTTTCATTGATATGGAGGCTCAGATGGAAAAGCTGGAAGTCGTCGAGGGATTCAAATTTTACGAACGGGCGAAGAAATCTTTCGCTGTGGTTGCCACGGGGGAAACTGCACTGTATGGAAACCTCATCCTTAGGAAAGGTGTGATTCCGGCTGGAGTAAATGGTGATTGAAAATGTAGCAGAGGATAATCTCAGAGTCAATTTTATTGATAAAGGATGATGAGGTGCAGATTACTGGTTCCAGAGATGCTGTGAATTTTCTTCTCTCATTATTCTTATTTCTCAATGATACCACCGTGAAATATGGAAAAAAAATTCTATAAAGTATAATTGGAAATGCTAACCTCAATACATATAAATTACAGGCTCCTGATGTGAATGTTAAAGATGAGGAAGTGGGCCAAACATTGTGACCATTTGCTGTTAGGAATTGTGATTACGAAACAGATTGGTTGGCTCATTTACAAATGTTGGGAGCTGCTCCATGCATTGAATAAGGACACCTTTAATGATTTAAAAATAAATAAATAAAATAATAAAAAAATAAAAACCTATACCACTTTGCATCTCTCATAACATTAAAGCAATTTATTTCTGCATTCTCGCTGCAATGAACATTGGGTTAACCGAAGCTGCATTCAGGAAATCACCTGGGTACAGTCAGCTGAAAAAGCGAACAACATTTTCTCATGGGCTAAAGGTTTTTACCTTATTCACCGTTCTGCCCAACAGGTCTACATTAATTTAAAAAAAAAAATATTTTTATTGAAGCATTTGCAAAAGTTTTATAACAACAAAACAATAATAACATAAACAACAACATGGTAAACTAGACATTTCCCACCCAACCCATCCTGTACATCCCTTAACCATATTGCACCTACCCCCCTTCAGAATGCTGGTTCTGCTGACATTTCAATTTTCCCCGAGAAAGTCGACGAACGGCTGCCACCTCCGAGAGAACCCCAGCATTGACCCCCTCAAGGCAAACTTTATTTTCTCCAGCTTGAGAAACCCAGCCTTGTCACTGACCCAAGTCTCCACACTCGGGGCTTCGAGTCCCTCCACATTAACAGGATCCGTCTCCGGGTTACCAGGGAGGCAAAGGCCAGAACGTCGGCCTCTTTCACTCCCTGAACTCCCGGGTCTTCCGACACTCCGAAGATTGCCATCTCTGGACTCGGCATCACCCGCGTACCTAGCACCTTGGACATTGCCTTGGCAAACCCCTGCCAGAATCCTCCAAGCTTTGGGCATGCCCAAAACAGACGGACATGGTTTGCTGGGCTTCCCACACACATCTATCTTCTGCCCGGAAAAACTTGCTCATCCTCGCCGCCGTTCTGTGTGCCCAGTGTACCACCTTAAACTGTATTAGACTGAGCCAGGCACATGATGAGGAGGAATTGACCCTGCTTAGGGCGTCCACCCACAGACCCGCCTCTAACTCCCCACCTAGCTCCTCCTCCCACTTGCCCTTCAGTTCCTCCACCGGGGTCTCCTCCCCCTCCAACAACTCCTGATAGATATCCGACACTTTCCCCTCGCCCACCCAGGTACCGGACACTACTCCGTCCTGTATCCCCCGTGGCGGGATCAGTGGGAAAGCCAACACCTGTTTCCTCAGAAAGTCCCGGACTTGTAAATATCTGAAACCATTTCCCGGCGGCAGCTTGAACTTGTCCTCCAGCGCCTTCAGACTGGGAAAACACCCGTCTACGAATAGATCTCCCATCCGTCTAATTCCTGCTCTCTGCCAACTTCGGAACCCGCCATCTCTCCTGCCCGGCGCGAACCTGTGGTTATTGCAAATCGGGGTCCAGACTGACGCACGCTCCACCTTTTTCTACCTCCTCCATTGCCCCAGATCCTCAATGCCACCACCACCACCAGGCTAGTGAAGTATCGGGCCGGCAAGAACGGCAGAGGTGCCGTTACCAGTGCTCCCAAACTGGTGCCTTTACATGACGCCGCCTCCATCTGCTCCCATGCCGACCCCTCCCCCATTACCCACTTCCTAATCATCGCTATATTTGCCGCCCAATAGTAGTTGCAGAAGTTCGGCAGCGCCAACCCACCCTCCCCCCGACTGCACTCCAAGAACATTTTCTTCACCCGCGGGGTTTTATTTGCCCACACAAAGCCCGAAATAATCTTGTTTACCAGCTTGAAAAAGGCCATAGGGATGAAGATGGGGAGGCACTGGAAGACAAACAAAAATCTGGGGAGGACCGTCATTTTCACGGTCTGTACCCTCCCCGCCAACGATAACGGGAGCATATCCCATCTTTTAAAGTCCCACTCCATTTGCTCCACCAGCGGGTTATGTTGAGCCTATGTAATGCCTCCCATTTCCGAGCCACCTGTATTCCCAGGTAGCGAAAGCTCCTCTCCACCGTCCTGAGTGGCAGCTCCTTCAGTCACCTCTCCTGCCCCCAGTGCCTGGATCACAAACAATTCACTTTTTCCCATTTGTACCCCGAGCACCTGCCAAATTCCCCCGAGATCTGCATAACCTCCCCCATCCCCTCACCGGGTCCGAGATGTACAAGAGCAGATCGTCCGCGTACAGCGAAACCCGGTGCTCTACCCCCCCTCCCCCACCCACCCAGAACCAGACCCCGCCACTTCCTTGATGCTCCCAGCGCCATGGCCAGTGGCTCTATAGCCAGAGAGAACAGCAACGGGGAGAGGGGGCACCCCTGCCTCGTCCCTCGGTGTAGCCTAAAGTACCCCGACCTCAGCCGGTTCGTGCACACACTCGCTACTGGCGCCTGGTAGAGCAATTGCACCTAGTCGATGAAACCCTCCCCAAACCCAAGCGTCTACCAAAGATACTCCCATTCCACCCGATCAAAAGCTTTCACCGCGTCCATTGCAACCACCACCTCCGCCTCCTCTCCTTCTGAGGGCATCATAATTACATTCAGAAGCCTCCGAACATTAGCATTGAGCTGTCAACCCTTAATAAATCCAGTTTGGTCCTCCCCTATCAGCCCCGGGACGCAGTCTTCTATCCGAGTGGCCAAAATCCTAGACAGCAGCTTGCATCTGCGTTCAAAAGCGAGGTCGGCCTATATGACCCACATTGCTCCAGGTCCTTCTCTCGTTTAAGGATGAGCGAAATCGAGGCCTGCGACATCGTTGGGGGGGAGGATCCCCCTCTCTTTAGCCTCATTAAAGGTCCTCGTCAGCAGTGGGCACAACACCTCTGAGAACTTCTTATAGAATTCTACGGGTAACCATCCGGCCCCGGAGCCTTGCCCGACTGCATGCCCTCCGGTCCTTTGACAATTTCCTCTGCTTCAATCGGGGCCCCCAGCCCCTCGACCAGGTCCTCCTCCACCCTCGGAAACCTCAACTGATCAAGGAACTGCCTCATCCCTTCTACACCAGGCGGGGGTTCCGACTCGTATACTTTGCTATAAAATTATTTTAAAATGTTGTTCACCACCCCCAGGGTCCAATACCATGTCGCCCTCTCTATTCCTTACTCCCCCAATCTCCCTGGCCGCTTCTCTCTTCCTAAACTGGTGCTCCAACATCCTGCTCACCTTTTCCTCACATTTCTAATCTGCCCCCCTTGCCCTCCTCAACTGCTCCACCGCCCTCCCTGTGGTCAACAACTCAAACTCTGCATGTAGATTCCCACGCTCCCTCAGAAGCCCAGCGTCCGGGGCCTCCGCATATTTTCTATCCAATCGAAGTATCTCCTCCACTAATCTCTCCCTCTCTGCTCGTTCCACTCTTTCTCTATGGGACCAAGTGAAAATTAGTTCCCCTTGTACAACTGCTTTCAGAGCCTCCCAAACCACCGCTGCTGATACGTCACCCGCATCGTTTGTATCCAGGTCATTCTGAATGGACTTCTTCACCCGCCCGCAGACCGCTTCGTCCGCTAACAACGCCACATCCAGCCTCCACAGCGGGCGCTACCCTCTCTCCTCACTCAACCGCAACTCCACCCAATGCGGGGCATGATCAGAGACTTCAATCGCCAAATATTCCGTCTCCGCCACCTTCGGAATTAGCGCCCTGCTTACAACAAAAAAAAATCAATGCGGGAGTAAACTTTATGGACATGAGAAAAAAAACGAAAACTCCTTCACCCTCGGCCGTTCGAATCTCCATGGGTCTACCCCCCCCCCCCCCCCCCCCCCCCCCCCGCCCATCTGCTCCATGAAACCCCTCAACTCCTTCGCCGCGGCTGGCCTCCTCCCAGTCCTGGATTTTGACCAGTCCAGATCGGGATCAATGACCGTGTTATAGTCTCTCCCCATGATGCAGCCATCAGATTCTAGGTCTGGGATCTTGCCTAACACCCATCTCATAAATCCCACATGAAAAAAAATGAAATGAAAATCGCTTATTGTCACGAGAAGGCTTCGAATGAAGTTACTGTGAAAAGCCCCTAGTCGCCACATTCCGCCGTCTGTTCGGGGAGGCTGGTACAGGAATTGAACCCGTGCTGCTGGCCTGCTTGGTCTGCTTTCAAAGCCAGCTCTTTAGCCTTGTGCTAAACCAGCCCCTTAAATTAAGTTACTGTGAAAAGCCCCTAGTCACCACATTCCCACGCCTGTTCAGGGAAGGTGGTACAGGAATTGAACCCACGCTGCTGGTCTTGTTCTACTTTACAAGCCAGCTGTCTAAGCCCACTGTGCTAAACGAACGTTAGCTGGAACATCGTCCCAGTTCAGAGCATATATGTTTACAAGCACCACCCTCCAGCTTCCCACTCACCATACTATATCTACCCCCCCCTTATCTGCCACAATTCTTCCAGCCTCAAACGTTTGCTGATCAATATCGCTACCCCCCCCTGGTCTTTGAGTCCAGCCCAGAGTGAAACACCTGACCAACCCACCCCTTTGTCTATATTCAGTGTTAAGGTCCAAGTGAGCTTCACGGTAGCTGGTCCAAAAAGGTGAAATTATAAGGGTGGGATGCAGTGCCTGTACTTGTAAAGGATCAGAGGGCAATCTACTTGAGGTGCTTAATGTGACTAAACGACCTAATTAGGTAAATAGAGATTAAACTGTTTCGTCTGGTCGGGAAGTCCAGAACAGGAGGGTGTAACCTTAAAATGAGATCTCTGCCATTCAGTGATGGTGACAGGAAGCACATCTTCACACAAATCTGGAACTCTCTCTGCCCAAACCCTGCTGAGGGTCTAGTGAGAGGTGCAAAACTGGGACAGAGTTTAGTTGGATGTGATAATGAAGGATATGGAGCAGAGTGGGGTCAATCAATGGAGTCGAAGTACAAATCCGCCACCATCATCGACCTGAATGGCAGGAAGAGCTCGAGGGGCTGAATGGCCTGTTTCTGTTGTTTGGTTCCTTCCTATTCTTCACAAGCATGTTTCACAATTGCCCATCATTGTGGTTTAGGTTGGGTGTTTTTTTTGCCCCTTTTTCTGTCCGGGGAGGAGTTAATTGGGAGGAGTAATTCTGGGTCCTTTCGTACATTTGAGGCAGCTTCCTCACAGTCACACCCTGCATTTGTAAAGCACCGAAAACATCGTAAAATGCCCCTCCGCACTTCACAGCTGTCGGTGAGTTAATAGTCTGGGTAATAACGGCACGTGGGGAAAAAAATAACCCGCTCTGCGGTGTGGGGGGGGGGGGGGGGGGGGGGGGGAGGGGGGTCACTTTTGACAGGATCAAAAGTTTCCACCGGGGGGAAGGGTTGGAAAATAGCTCCCGAAATTCTTTGCTTTATAGACCTATTTGGCCTGGAAACATTCACACCAAAATAAAATGACACGTCCATTGTACTTTTTACGCTTCTTTAAAAGTAAATTTAGAGTACCCAATTCTCTTTTCTTTTCCAATTCAGGGGCAATTTAGCGTGGCCAATCCACCTACCCTGCACATCTTGTGGGGGCGAAACCCAAGCAGACACGGGGAGAATGTGCAAACTCCACACGGACAGTGGCCCAGGGCCGCGAACGAACCTGGGACCTCGACGCCCTGAGGCAGCAGTGCTAACCACTGCGCCCACCGTGTCATCCTGACACGTTCATTGTACTTCATGTTTTTCTAGTCTCTGCCACTTTCGTTACCATGCACTTTTTCTTTTCAGGTGTTGAAATCTGGTTAGGTGGCACAAAATAAGGTTACAAGTCAACTCGTAGAAGTGAGTTTGAAAAATCCTTTGTTCCTGCCATAGGACCTAGGAACAGAATTAGGCCACTCAGCCCATCAAGTCTGTCCTGCCATTCAATCATGTTTCTCATCCTCATTATCGTGCTTCTTCCCATAAACCCTGATGCCATTATTAATCACAAACCTATCTGTCTCTGTCTTGAAGACACTCAATAAGTTGGCCTCCACAGTCTCCTGCGGCAAAGAGTTCCACAAATTCTCCACCCACTGGCTGAAGAAATTCCTCCTTATCTCAGTTTTAAAGGATGGAGTACAGCTCCAGAGTCTTCAACCACTCCTCATATGACCACTTCCTCATTCTGTGAACAAGCCATATTGTGTCAGCGCCTGAGCAAAGTGACCCTACAAATTCTTGACCTCAATCGAGCCTCTGTCTGAAATGCAGCATTGCCCTGTGATGTCATACACCAGCTAGCACAACTCTGTTTCACTCTCTTCCTCCTTCCTACACTCTGTTTCACTCTCTTCCTCCTTCCTACACTCTGTTTCACTATCTTTCTCCTTGCTGCACTCTGTTTCACTCTCATTCTCCTTCCTGCACTTTGTTTCACTCTCTTTCTCCTTCCTGCACTCTGTTTCACTCTCTTTCTCCTTCCTGCACTCTGTTTCACTCTCTTTCTCCTTCCTGCACTGTTTCACTCCCTTTCTCCTTCCTCCACTCTGTTTCACTCTCTTTCTTCTTCCTCAACTCTGTTTCACTCTCTTTCTCCTTCCTCAACTCTGTTTCACTCTCTTTCTCCTTCCTCAACTCTGTTTCACTCCCTTTCTCCTTCCTCAACTCTGTTTCACTCTCTTTCTCCTTCCTCAACTCTGTTTCACTCCCTTTCTCCTTCCTCAACTCTGTTTCATTCTCTTTCTCCTTCCTCCACACAGTTTCACTCCCTTTCTCCTTCCTCCACTCTGGTTCACTCCCTTTCTCCTTCCTCCACTCTGTTTCACTCCCTTTCTCCTTCCTCCACTCTGTTTCACTCCCTTTCTCCTTCCTCCACTCTGTTTCACTCCCTTTCTCCTTCCTCCACTCTGTTTCACTCCCTTTCTCCTTCCTCAACTCTGTTTCACCTCCCTTTCTCCCTTCCTCCACTCTGTTTCACTCCCTTTCTCCTTCCTCCACTCTGTTTCACTCCCTTTCTCCTTCCTCCACTCTGTTTCACTCCCTTTCTCCTTCCTCAACTCTGTTTCACTCCCTTTCTCCTTCCCTCAACTCTGTTTCACTCCCTTTCTCCTTCCTCCACTCTGTTTCACTCCCTTTCTCCTCCTCCACTCTGTTTCACTCCCTTTCTCCTTCCTCCACTCTGTTTCACTCCCTTTCTCCTTCCTCCACTCTGTTTCACTCCCTTTCTCCTTCCTCCACTCTGTTTCACTCCCTTTCTCCTTCCTCAACTCTGTTTCACTCCCTTTCTCCTTCCTCAACTCTGTTTCACTCCCTTTCTCCTTCCTCCACTCTGTTTCACTCCCTTTCTCCTTCCTCCACTCTGTTTCACTCCCTTTCTCCTCCCTCCACTCTGTTTCACTCCCTTTCTCCTTCCTCCACTCTGTTTCACTCCCTTTCTCCTCCCTCCACTCTGTTTCACTCCCTTTCTCCTTCCTCCACTCTGTTTCACTCCCTTTCTCCTTCCCTCCACTCTGTTTCACTCCCTTTCTCCTTCCTCCACTCTGTTTTCACTCCTTTCTCCTTCCTCCACTCTGTTTCACTCCCTTTCTCCTTCCTCCACTCTGTTTCACTCCCTTTCTCCTTCCTCCACTCTGTTTCACTCCCTTTCTCCTTCCTCCACTCTGTTTCACTCCCTTTCTCCTTCCTCCACTCTGTTTCACTCCCTTTCTCCTTCCTCCACTCTGTTTCACTCCCTTTCTCCTTCCTCCACTCTGTTTCACTCCCTTTCTCCTTCCTCCACTCTGTTTCACTCCCTTTCTCTTTCCTCAACTCTGTTTCACTCCCTTTCTCCTTCCTCAACTCTGTTTCACTCTCTTTCTCCTTCCTCAACTCTGTTTCACTCCCTTCTCCTCCCAAATCTGTTTCACTCTCTTTCTCCTTCCTCAACTCTGTTTCACTCTCTCCCTTCCTCAACTCTGTTTCACTCCCTTTCCCTTCCGTCTCTCTGTTTCACTCCCTTTCTTCTTCCTCAACTCTGTTTCACTCCCTTTCTCCTTCCTCAACTCTGTTTCACTCTCTTTCTCCTTCCTCAACTCTGTTTCACTCTCTTCTCCTTCCTCAACACTTTTTCACTCCGTTTCTCCTTCCTCCACTCTGTTTCACTCCCTTTCTCCTTCCTCCACTCTGTTTCACTCTCTTTCTCCTTCCTCAACTCTGTTCACTCTCTTTCTCCTTCCTCAACTATGTTTCACTCACTTTCTCCTTCCTCAACTCTGTTTCACTCCCTGTCTCCTTCCTCAACTCTGTTTCACTCTCTTTCTCCTTCCTCCACTCTGTTTCACTCCATTTCTCCTCCTCACTCTGTTTCACTCCCTTCTCCTTCCCTCACTCTGTTTCACTCCCTTCTCCTTCCTCCACTCGTTTCACTCCCTTTCTCCTTCCTCCACTCTGTTTCACTCCCTTTCTCCTTCCTCCACTCTGTTCACTCCCTTCTCCTTCCTCCACTCTGTTTCACTCCCTTTCTCCTCCCTCACTCTGTTTCACTCCCTTTCTCCTTCCTCCACTCTGTTTCACTCCCTTTCTCCTTCCTCCACTCTGTTTCACTCCCTTTCTCCTTCCTCCACTCTGTTTCACTCCCTTTTCCTCCTCCACTCTATGTTTCACTCCCTTTCTCCTTCCTCCACTCTTGTTTCACTCCCTTTCTCCTTCCTCCACTCTGTTTCACTCCATTTCTCCTTCCTCCACTCTGTTCACTCCCTTTCTCCTTCCTCCACTCTGTTTCACTCCCTTTCTCCTCCTCACTCTGTTTCACTCCCTTTCTCCTTCCTCCACTCTGTTTCACTCCCTTTCTCCTTCCTCCACTCTGTTTCACTCCCTTTCTCCTTCCTCCACTCTGTTTCACTCCCTTTCTCCTTCCTCCACTCTGTTTCACTCCCTTTCTCCTTCCTCCACTCTGTTTCACTCCCTTTCTCCTTCCTCCACTCTGTTTCACTCCCTTTCTCCTTCCTCCACTCTGTTTCACTCCCTTTCTCCTTCCTCCACTCTGTTTCACTCCCTTTCTCCTTCCTCCACTCTGTTTCACTCCCTTTCTCCTTCCTCCACTCTGTTTCACTCCCTTTCTCCTTCCTCCACTCTGTTTCACTCCCTTTCTCCTTCCTCCACTCTGTTTCACTCCCTTTCTCCTTCCTCCACTCTGTTTCACTCCCTTTCTCCTTCCTCCACTCTGTTTCACTCCCTTTCTCCTTCCTCCACTCTGTTTCACTCCCTTTCTCCTTCCTCCACTCTGTTTCACTCCCTTTCTCCTTCCTCCACTCTGTTTCACTCCCTTTCTCCTTCCTCCACTCTGTTTCACTCCCTTTCTCCTTCCTCCACTCTGTTTCACTCCCTTTCTCCTTCCTCCACTCTGTTTCACTCCCTTTCTCCTTCCTCCACTCTGTTTCACTCCCTTTCTCCTTCCTCCACTCTGTTTCACTCCCTTCTT